>NC_142936.1:98153196-98303196 GCF_046866305.1 Octopus bimaculoides | reverse complement strand
ACAACAACAACAACAACAACAACAGCAGCAACAGCAACAACAATAATAATAATAATAATAATAATAATAATACAAGCAACACTACTATGAAAGCTGCAAGATCATTCACAAGCAAAATATTTAGATTTAATTGCCAAACATTTGCTGATAGATATTTTAGAGTGTTTATGGCCCTTTTAATTATGAACAATGTCAATTATCTTCACTCAAATTTCATGGAAGTTGTTGCTTGCTTTTATTTATTTGATTTCGGTTCAGAATTCTACAGCAGTTATTGTTGGAAATTTATAGTTTGCAGAATATAATTCAGAACACCTGAGTTATATCAGATTCATGGAAATTATATGTTTACTATGGCTGGAAATTAATATCCAATTACCTTGTGGTAATTTATTAGCCGCTCACTACTTTGCTATGACATCTGTACTAGAAGCCATGGTTTTTAAAAAGACAAATATTTATAAATGGGTTTGTTTATTCAGCTTTGTATAATATATTGAACCAGTGACAGTTTCAAAATAACCTTTCTATACTAAGAAGCTAATTAAAATATCTAGGATGATTTTATTTGTTTGTTTGTTTTAGGTTTAAAACTGTGAGCATTAAATTATCAAATATTGAATCTCTGTAGCATTAAAAACAACAAAGTAAATGGAAAAAATAAAAATGGAAATAAAAATTGACAAACAAAATGAAACAAAAAAAGCATTAACCAACCAATGACAAAAAAAGGCCTCTTTCTATGCTGGAGTTCTTCAAATTTAGAGTTTCTAGCTAAAAAAAAAAAATCTTAATAGTTGGTGAACAATAAAAGGTAGAAATAAATATTTCCTTTGATTTTTGATCTCTGAACCATTCCTGTTAGAACCCATTCAATTTCCAGAATGCAAAAAGAATTTTGAAAAAGTCCTCCAGTGATTTAGGAAAACAAATTTTTGAAAATTTCTCCAGAAAAATATGGAGTCAACATATTAAAGCAAAACTATTTTTAAACTATAATTCTTTGCAGAGTTCAAAGTAGGTTTTCAAATTTATCTAAAATTGTGGCAAATATTACAGAGAAGAGGTAAGTTTGTCTCCAAAGAGCTGAAAGTCTAAATCCCAACTCTCATACACCATAGTTTCAAAAATCACTTCATTTAGAAGAATTAATGCTCTTGGGGTAGAATATTTTCCATAAGAAATAGATGTTTACTTTATAGAGTAAATAATTTTTCAAAATAGATTTAGCAACCTGTGAATTTTATAACCTATAGTAGAAACGTTCTTGTCTTTTTCTGTGATACCATCCGTCTGCTTTTCTAGATGACTGTTTTTTTCAAAAGACTTGTAGCTATCTGAAGACACATTGGCTCTTTTCCTAAACATAACATTTCTGACTCACAAAACCAAGGTAAATAAATACGGAAAGTAGTATTCAGCGACTTGGTTCTGCCTATCATGTTATAATCCAGATATCTTGTAGTGCTCTGCAAAATTAATTATGATGAAGGGGTTCAGCTAGCAGAATTGTTAGACCATCAGAAGAAACGGCTTTCAGTATTTCTTCTGGTTCCTTTTTACATTCTAATCCCACTGAGATCAACTTTGCCTTTCACCCTTCCAAGATTGATAAAACAAAATACCAGTGAATAGTATTGACCTCTGCCACCTACCCCTCCTCCTCCTCCTCCTCCTCCTCCTCCTCCTCCTCCTCCTCCTCCTCCTCCTCCTCCTCCTCCTCCTCCTCCTCCACCTCCTCCTCCTCCTCCTCCTCCTCCTCCTCCTCCACCTCCTCCTCCTCCTCCACCACCACTCCTTCAAAATTGCTGACCTGGATGACTTTGCTTGATTTCTACGATTTACTGACTGACTTGTACTTTCACATCTCATCGTTGGTTGTTGATTTCTCACAACTCATGAAATTTTAGTACAAAATATAGTCAGGAGCTTTTTTCTGTTTTTTTTTTAGCCGAAGAAAAAAAAGAGAACTGTAGATTTTTCTACATAGCAGAGGACACATCACTGCAAGGCTGACTCCAATCTTTTGAATTCTAATGATACAAACATATTATCTGCACCATTCACATCCAAATTGCAATTTGCTAGCAGTTACCACTCACTCAGGTATTTTGGGTTTGGGCAACAGGCATAACTCCTGATGGAATTCCATCTCTGTTTCCCATATCTTTGTTTTGTCTTTTGCATAGCAACCATGAGACATTTCTTGAGACTTCCGGTAACAGAGGGCTATAACTATTTTTAGTTTTCTATATCAAGAACTCTCATGAACACAGTCTTGAGTAATCATCTAATTACCAAATATCCTGTGTGAAACCGACTGGTAAGATCGGCAGAAATGGATCTCTAATACTGTATGTATACTTTGATAAACATACCCACTCTATTGACAAATATGTGAATACCTATTTATTCTGACTTATGGATTCTTAGATGACTACATATCTTCTATTTATTTTACTCAAACAAATTTACAACATGTTATTTCTAACGCATTTCTTCAAATGAACAATTTTATCTGCCACAACAATTTTTATTTACCACTTAGAAGAAGTTTTATCACTTTTCTTTTTTTCTTTCTTACCTGTCACATTTAACTGCTGCTTATATTTCTTGCATTTCATACTATTTTTCAATTTTATTCATTTATTTATCTTTGGTCATTTCCATTTAATGCCACAACTGATCCCAAAGGTTTAGGATTAAGGGGTGTTAGCTGTCTACATTATTAACAAAACGACTGAGAGGAAGCTGTTGAGGTTTTCGATATCTCTCCTATGTTTCATAACTGAAATTAGTCATGAATCTAATGTCATGTTTTTTTACCATCTCACTTGTGTGAGCGATATTTAAATCAGTTTATAGTTTGTTTCATTACATGAAGTGTATTTGTAGTAACTTATATGTGCATGTGTGTGTGTGTGTGTGTGTGTGTGTGTGTAAATACACTTTTCTCTTCCCTCTGTCTTCTTTTTTCTGATGAAGGACTCCATGTCTTAAACATCAAAAATCATTTTCCTTTTCAACTAAAAACACAACACCTTTGTGAAAACTTGTCCCTCTTGTGCTTTTTCTTGTTTTTGTCCATCCATCCATTCATTCATTCATTCATTTATTTATTCATTCATTCATTATATGTGTGTGTGTGTGTGATGATTACATACATACCTACGTACATGGAAGTCAGCTGCCCAGTGGATGTTATAGCATAAAGCTAAAGATCAGTGAAAAAAAAATATCTATGCTGAACTATTGAGGAATCTTCAGCCATTCTATCCAGATTACAAGTAATTACTGGGGCCCTTGGATATGTAACACAGTGCCTAAATACCAATCTTGAGAAATTAGGATTCTCAAAACCAGAAAAGAGAAAGCTGATTCGAAGACTACAGATCCAATCCATCACTGGAACTGTAAAAATCTGTAAAACTTTCCAGAAGTTTATCATTTAAGTATATATGAGCATGTCTAGATATGCAACTATATGCAGGAGAATGCATACATAAATTAAAACATACAAATCTGCACACATACAAAGATAACCTGTTGATGTTGTTGAAATTCCAATGAAGGAACCTAAGATCTAGGTTAGAAACTGGCTCTTTCTCTATTGGCTACAAATCTTGAAATAACTCTGACTGATGACATATATATAAAATTCTCTTTTGGAAAGAGGGATCTTGAAGCACATAAAGCTATATAAACAGCATGTAAATATTGGGTTGAAAATCCTTTTGGGATGGAGAAAGTTGAAGACTGCACACAAAACTTGGACCCACATTTTCTGTAGACAGGCATTCTGTAATTGGAACAAGCAATTCTTGCTGAACACACACACACATGAACATATATGCTTATGTAAGCATATACATGTATTTATACTCCCACCCATGCTAGCATGGAAGGCAAATGTTAAACGATGATGATGATCATCATATTGTGTGTGTGTGTTAGAGTATTATTGAGTAATAAGACAATGCATATCCACTTATTGCCATAGAGTTGTGTCTGGAGATAAGGCAGTAAACCTTTCTTTAAACATATTTTTCATGAAATTTTTGGCCTGTTTGAAGAATTTGAAAGGATTTAATAAAAGTAACTTACTTTTTCATCATTAAACTGGTGTTTCAACCATAACTTAACAAAGCGGTTTGTTCATAAAATTATGAATGAAAAGTTTAATTTTGGATATGAAAATTTTAAGACATTTCCTTTGTTTTTCTCCCTATTTAGTCAGAAAAGAAAGGGCAGCTTCCACGCTGCTTAATATTTTTGTTTTGAAAGCTTCCAAGAACATTGAAAGTGGAGAAAGGGAATTATTCTCTAAACAGAGACACAGCCTCAACATTTGCAACAAAACAAATTCCATTCATCATCATCATCATCATTATCATATATAATATAATGTGCATATATATCATATAATATGAATATTATATATATAAATATCATATATATATATATATATATATATATATATATATATATATATATAAGGTTTAGATTTAGATTCAAAATTGAATATGGTACTTATGTTTAGGCACCAGAATATAGTATGGTATGGTATTATACAAAAACCATTCCAAAAACTAGGTGATCAAAAAATCAAAATAAGTAACCGTGTTGCTTATTTTGATTTTTTATGTATATATATATATATATATATATATACACAGAGAGAGAGAGAGAGAGAGAGAGAGAGAGAGAGTGACGATAGGAAAAATTTATAGTCACGGACTTCATTAACTTTCAACCATTTCTGCAATAAGATGCAATTGCACTCATAGTTGAATACTTGTGTATCACTTCATTCAAATTTAAACATGAAGTGCAGAATTGTAATTGTCTAATTTCTTTTATCCACACACACACACACACACACACACACACACACACATATATATATATAAATAAAATAAAGTGGAAAATAATCAAAATATCGACACCCTTAGCTAACGGATCAAATAATGTAAGCTATGCTTAGCTGAAAGAGCTCAGATCCTTTCATATCGAAGATCCCTAACTCACTGCTGAACTCCAGATACGAAATTTTCAGCAGTTGTACACACAGTTCCTGTTGAAGGATTGGGAAGTTCCTCCTCTCTCTGATTATACCATAAACTCAAGCCAGTATTTCTTTTTTTCAGCCTTATAATTTATGGTCTATGGGAGATAACTCTTTCCCCCTTTGCTTTTTCTGATTACTTTTTTTGTTTTCTGATTTTTCAACCTTCCACTTTTTCTATAAACTTCCATCTCACCTTTTCTTCTTTCTTCTCTCACTCCCTTTTCAATAAACTTCAATGTTTTAGGTTCCCAAAAAATCAACTTTGCTTAATTATTTCTACTCATTCTTTTTCACATTCAGAGAGGTCAAAGCAAAGGCTTTCTATGGGGCCTAACAGGTCATTCACCTCATGACTGTAAAGTTATCAGTTCAATTCCTAGACAAAACGGCATATAGTGTCCTTGAGCAAGGCACTTCACTTCACTTTGTTCCAGCTTACTCAACTAAAAATGCAATGTCAGTGTGCATACACTACAGAGTGTAAGCGCCCTGAGAGAAAAGTTGGACATAAGAAGCATCAGATGTGACGTGCAAGAGAGACGACTGCATTGGTATGGTCATGTGATGTGTATGGATGAGGAGAGCTGTGTGAAGAAATGTCACTCCCTAACAGTGGAAAAAACCCATGGTAGAGGAAGACCCAGGAAGACATGGGATGAGCTGGTGAAGCATGACCTTCGAACATTGGGGCTCACAGAGGCAATGACGAAAGACCGAGACCTTTGGAGATATGCTGTGATGGAGAAGATCCGGCAAGGAAAGTGAGATCACAGCCATAGCCTACACCAGTGTCGTATGATCAGCCCATTTAAAAAGTACCTTTGAATCACTGGGCAACATGCTGTGCTTGAGGAAACCTATTGAGCCAAATCAAAATCAAACTAAATCAAATCACAATCAAATGGAAATTGTAGTTGTGTCCGATGCCAGTCTCACCTGACTGGCTCCTGTTTTGGTGGTATGCAATAAAGCACCTTCCAAACGTGATTGATGCCAGCTCCCCCAACCCAAATGGCTCCTGTACTGGTGGCACGCAAAAAGCACTGTCCGAACATGGCTGATGCCAGTGCCACCTGACTGGCTCCTGTGCTGGTGGCACATAAAAAGCACCCATTACACTCTCGGAGTGGTTGGTGTGAAGAAGGGCATCCAGCTGTAGAAACATTGCCAGATCAGATTGGAGCCTGGTGTGGTCTTCTGGCTTGCCAGTTCCCAGTTAAACCGTCCAACCCATGCCAGCATGGAAAACGGACATTAAACGATGATGATGATTATTATTATTGAGTGAGAGAGCAGAGCATGCCATCAAAGTGACACTGGGGTAAAATATACGAAACCCAATATACTCATCATGACTACCTGTCTGATAAGGGTACATCAGGCCCTTGCATCACAACCATATGTGCCCGACGTAATGATCTTATATAAAGATAAACAATGCATGACCTTGCAGGTGAGGCCCAGTTAGAATTTTCTTCAGAGCATGTAGCCCATCACACTCAAATGGTCCTTGAATAGAGGTTGTTTAAGGATGTTGAACGAAACACCCATGCTTCCAGAGGTGAATCATTCAAACCCCCAAAATTCCTCTCGACACATGTCTATGATGCTCCCCCACTACTTCAGCTCATGATCAGAGATACACATATCATCAGCCACCAAAGGACATGCTCAACTAGTTATGGTCAAACATCTGACAAGCAAATCTGTGTTATTGAGCAGAATATTTGTTGTCAAGAGAAAACAATGTCCATGGTAACACTTACAACCAGTTAAGATCAGAAGCCATGAGAGCCACTGTCTTATAGTTTTCATGTATTATTTCCTGTTCATCTCCTGTGATGGAAAGCGCCAAACTGTAGAAGTGAGAATGCAAATTTAAAATATCTTCATTTGCTGAAAATTGTGTAATTCTACATGAAACCCCTATAGCTAAAGATTTAATAATGGTGGGAGGGGGTGATTTGAGAATTTGCTAACATATCTTGTGGTTTCATCTGGTTTTCTGTAGGGATTGTATAATCCTGATTTTATGTTTAATGAAACGTCTCAGATGTTAACAGATTTGGTCCCTATTTTAAAAGTTAAGTCAAGGTTAAAGTTACACAAGAATTTCCTAAATTTTTGGCAAGTTCTTTCAAGCAGACATTTGCTATTAGTGGGTATGACAAAGAGAGCATCGTCCCTATATAGACCAGCATGAAGATCCAGGAACTCATTAGCCAGGCAATGCAAAAGGTAGATTCCAACAATGTCAGAATATCCTATCTGATATTTCGACTCTCACCAAGCAGAAGCCAGAAACAAAAGAGATTACCCTAACCCTACCTGGTGCATACCTTTCCAAGTACCTGATTCTATCTGAATCCTCATCTTACTTTTTATATATATATATATATATATATATATATATATATATATATATAAAACATGAAGTATATTTGCCACTTAAATGTGGCTAACCACTAAGGGTGAATGCTACTGTTGCTTTTAGCCCCAGGAGAACACCTTCTACAACTGGGTATTTACCCTTTGTCCTTTTGCAAATACCGACAGGGCACAGAAAGAATGTCAATAGCCAGCTGGAGGAGATGTTCTCCTGGGGCTAAAAGCAACAGTAGCATTCACCCTTAGGGTCTATCCACATTTAAGTGGCAAATATACTTCATGTTGTCGTGCAGTTACTGTTTATACCTCGTTCAGAGATTTAACATTGCTTATATATATATATATATTGTGTATGTATATATAAATGGATGCTAAGTTGTAACAGTCTTTTGTGAATAAGATTCAATGAAATGCCTGAGGAATTACGGTATCATACTGTATGATTAACTCCATATGCAAGTACAGAAACGGTTAGAACTGAAGGACGATAAAGAATAATGCAGACAACCATGAGAGCAGTTGCAAATGAAGAGAAAACTTCAGGTAAATGTACACTGAATATTTGTCTCTTAAATAATCGGTTGGAAGTTGGCCATGGATGCTAATAAATATGAAGAATTAATAAACTAGCATCTAGTTAGTGTCAAAGCAAGACTAATTATGATTGTAAGTCTAACATGTGTTGTATCTGATTAATGTGAGTGATTATGATGGACATAGAATGAATGTAGATTTCCTACACACACAAATATAAACACATTAATATAATCTCTTTCATTGGCTTCCTCATCTCTCTCTCTCCCTCTCTCTCTCATACACATACATATATGTGTGAATGCGTGAGTATAAATAAACACACACACACTTATATAGGGAGAGAGAGGTAAATACATGTGTGTATAATGCGTGTGTGTGTGTGTGTGTGTGTGTGTGCATAGATATATATACATATACATACATATATATATACCTATACACGCACACTCAGTCATATGTGCCTTTAGGTGTGTGGGGGTGTGGGAGTGAATATGGCATATATGCAAGTATATGCAACACACATGCACACACACGTACATAATGTCATCTTCATTAGCTGCTATGGTGGAACATTTCTGGTGTTATTCCTATGAAATATTTCCTGCAGTCGATAGATTATCCTTCTGTTATCATTTGCTTCCTTGTGCAGTCATATTTGCATCTAGGTTCAGGCATTAAAATGAAAACGGAAACCAGTCGAAAGAATCTTTGCTTTTGGTTTTTGCATTCTTATTGTTGTTGTTATTGTTCTGCTTATGAGGGGGTAAAGTTTATAAGGCCGTGAGACAGGGGAAAAGTCGTCTTATCCTGCGTCAGATTGCTGAAAGCACACTACTCAACCTGGGTGTTCACTGACGAAAGGAAATTTGACATCGATCAGACAGTAAAACCCCAGAATGACCAACTTTGGAGTGTATCTGGCTCTGTCAAAGGTAGACTCATAAATCCATGTCAAAATCCACATCAGTTATGGTTTGGGTAGCTGTGACAGCTGCTGGAAGATCTCCCCTCATTTTTGTGCCTTCAGGCATTAAAATTAACACCCAGCGATACATTAGTGACATTATGGAAGCTGAACTGCTTCCATGGGTGAATGAGCACTTTTAAGGTGCACCTTGGAGCTTCCAACAGGACTCAACACCATCCCACAGCACCAAACAGACACAACACTGGATTCAGAAGAACATTCTTTTGTTCATAGGCAAGGAGGTATGGCCTGCAAGAAGCCCTGATCTCAACTCATAGGATTTTTCTGTTTGGTCCATTTTGGAAACAAGAGTCTTGAGCACTGCTCATGCTTCACTCAACACTCTGAAGGCAAAAAACTGCACCAGAAATGGGTTTCAATTCCTATATATATACATATATATACACATATATATATATATACCTTTTTATCTTTTACTTGTTTTAGTCATTCGACTGCAGCTATGCTGGGGCAACGCCTTGAAGAGTTTTAGTCGAACAATTTTTTTAAAGTCTGGTACTTATTCTATTGGTCTCCTTTGCACGAAACCTCTAAGTTATAGGGAGTGTAAACACACCAACACTGGTTGTCAAGTGGTGGCAGGGAACAAACACAGACACAGAGACACATAGATATATACATACATAGACATAGATATAATGGGCTTCTTTCAGTTCCTGTCTACCAGATCCACTTGCCCAAGGAGCCACAAAATAAGACTGAACCTGGGAGTCATGTGGTTGGGAAGCAAAGCTTCTTACTATATAGCCATGCCTGTGCTTAGATATTTATGAGTGTGTGTGTGTGTGTGTGTTTCTTCTTTTGTGTTTGATGTTAACATCTTTAACCAGTATATGAAAGTAGATTAGAAAAGAGTGCAAGTGCTATGGGATTACGATCAACTATCTCCTAAATATGCATCTGTCTGTCTGTCTGTGTAAACAATATAGAAAACTTCAAACTGTGGTATGGTTGACAAATGACTGGAAACACTTGACGCAAGGATTCAGTGGAGGAAATTGGCATCAAAATTGAATTCGGGAAAAGACACTAAGACAACATTGAAGCAAAGAATTATTAATAAAAACTAGTATTATCATGTTAGCAGGAAAAAAAACAAAAAAAAAACAAAGAGAATTAGACCAAAGACAGGCTTGGAAATACTTAGGAATTAATGAAGTAGACAGAATACAGCATGCATGCACGCACGCACACACACACACACACACACGAAAAGGAGAGGTTAGGAAAGAATATTTTTGATGCATTAGATTAATAGTTAAAACTGAGAAAAATGCCAAAAATAAGATAATAGGTATCAGTGGTCTAACTGTTCTGGCTGGAAGCTAAGTGAATTAGCAAGACTAGACAGGAAAAGAATGGAAATAATAACCACATTTATAGAATACACCACACAAATGCCGACAAAGAAAAGCTATACCAAAAGTATAAAGAAATGGGTTCTTATGTAACTAGAAAATATTTATAAATATATGCAAAAATATCCCGATTTCTGTTGATATTGCATAGTACAAGAAGTTCCTGCTATTCAAAAGCATTTTATTAAGGGATATAAGCAGAAAAAGAAAGCAAAATTTCACAATAAAACAACGTCTCAGAGAATGAGAAAGTGCCAATTCGTAGAGACAAAGAGATTAAATCATCCAGATGTTATTGCCTAAGTCCTTCTGGGGAAAGAAAATACATCTCCTTAATGAGGCAACAGTTCCAATGGTTGACAAGGTATTTCTAGGAAAAAGAAAGAAACAAAATGGTGGTGGTGTGTGGGGTGTGTACTGTCTCTTGTAAAAGAAGTTGAGAATAATGATATACAGTATATTGGGTTTGTAAACATTACTGTCTCCTTAATAACAGATGCTTAAGGAATCACAAAAAAACAAAAGAAAACAATAATCAGGCAAATATATATAGACAAAGTGTCAGGACTGATACCCTTGTGTGTGTGTGTGTGTTTGCACATACATACGCACACACACACACACACACACACACACACACACACACACAAAAGCTGAAATAATCACTGCATGTAATATGATTAGAGAGAAATACAATCAATACAATACACAAAACCACTCAAATTGAAACACCTCCCACCCCTAAAACAGATGAAACAGCCCTCCTTAGTCGGGCAGTGGAAGCCCACATCATCAATATGACTGCTGTAATAATGACGGACTTTGCCGTCGAAGACGATGTATGACTGTTCAGCTTTTGTCATACGACCTATGCAAATGATTCGTTCAAATGTTCCTGCCACACATTATCTCTTTCCATCGAATCGATGTTGTCTGAACAGGTGCACCAAGGTGTACCATAGGTCAGGTGTTGAAGTGATTGCACAACAATGTGAGGTGAAGTGTTTTGCTCAAGAACACAATGCACCACTTGGTCTGGGAATTGAATGTTAGTTGAGTGGTTTCCAAAACAACAGGAAAGTGGTATGGACATATAAACCAGAGGTTGTGATGGAAAATGAGAACGACCAGATCTTGTGGGACTTCCCCCATAAAGACTGACCAAACTATTGATGCAAAAAGGACAGATGTGATTATAGAGGACAAAAATAGCAAACAGGGTAAGATCATAGGTTTTGGAATTCGCTTTGATAGCAGAGTAAATACCAAAGAAATAGAAAAAAATTGAGAAATATCAGGATCTAGCTAGCGAGCTTAAGAAACTTGGAAGACTTAGACAACAATTATTCTTGTAGTAATTGGTGCACTTGGCAAAACATCCAAAGTTCTACCTAAAAGATTGAGACTGGAATTGAAACTCACATTGTCAACCTGCAGAAAAGTACTGTCCTATGTTCTGCAAGAATCCTTAGAAAGATTCTGAAGATTTGAGGAGACTTGTTATTACCAAACCTCAAGATAAAACACCTGCAAGAATGTACTAGTTTAATAATAATAATAATAATAATAATCATTATAATTGACTTCAGATCTTAACTGATTGGAAGCATTATGATGTATATGTACAGGAAGGTTAACTGGGAAGATAGTTTTTGTGCATGGCAGACGGACAGGGTCAATAAACACCAAAGATGCACAGAAAACAGATTCCATTACATGCCAGGGGAAAAAAACTAGAAGTAGTTGATAGCTTCCGTTACCTAGGTGACCAAGTGAGTAGTGGGGGTGGATGCTCTGAGAGTGTAGCTGCTAGAATAAGAATATCCTGGGCAAAGTTCAGAGAGCTCCTACCTCTGTTGGTAACAAAGGGTCTCTCATTCAGAGTGAAAGGCAGACTGTATGACGCATGTGTATGAGCAGTCATGGTATGTGGCAGTGAGACATGGGCTGCGACTGCTGAGGACATGTGTAGGCTTGAAAGAAATGAAGCTGGTATCCTTCGCTGGATGTATAATCAAGAGAGGAATCTTCCAGGAGGGCAGTGTGTCCCCACTGAGTGAAATACTACAGAAAACAAAGTTGGGGTTTGATCTGGGAAGAGTTAAGGGAAAACTGAACCACATACTATTCATGGACGATTTGGAGTTGTTCCCAAAAACTGAGGCAGAACTGGACAGCCTTGTCCAAACTGCGGATTTTCTCCAATGATATTAGGATGGAGTTTGGACTCTCAAAATGTGCTATGATGGTGATGGGATGAGGAAAGCTTGCCAGGACAGAAGGCATCTGGTGGCCAAGTGGTGAAATGATGATGGCAATTCAACCACAATCCTGGGAATATTTGAGGCAGATGGAATCAAACACCACGACATGAAAGAAAAGACAAAAAGAGAGTTCTTGAGGCAAGTGAGAAAAATATTGGCTTCAAAGCTGAATGCCAGAAACATAATTTTGGCAATAAACTCGCATGCAGTCACAGTAGTTTGCATGATGCTGGAATCCTGAAGTGGACAGAAGAAGAGTAAAAGAAGATGGATAGGAAGTCAAGAAAGCTCTTAATGATGCATGGAGTCCATCATCCATGTGCAGACACTGATTGCCTATACATGAAGAGAGCAAATGGAGGAAGGGAACTGACAAGTGTGGAAGGCTGCATGCGTATCGAACTTGAGAGCTTAATGAGATGATATCTAGCCCCAAGTAAGGAAACCTTGCTAATGTTAGTTAGGAATGAAAGAGTATTGAGAGCAGAGAAAAAAAGGGAAAACAAAGGATAAAGTACAAAAAAGGACATGAAGAAGAATTATGCAAGAAAGGACTATACAATCAATTCCATGTAGCCACAACTGAAGTTGTTTTCATCATCCTTAAACAAACCTTATTCAGAGACCTTTTGAGCAGGATGGTCTACTCAACCTGAAGAAAATTCTAACTGGGCCCCACCTGCAAGGTCATGCACGGTTTATCTTGATATGAGATCACCATATCGCGCACATATGGCAGTGATGCATGTGCCTGGTGTGCCCTTATCAGACAGGGAGTCATGATGGGTATACTGGGCTTCACATTTTTGTTACCCCCGTGTCACTTTGATGGCAGGCCCTGCTCTCTCATTCAATGATAATAATATTTGAGAAAGATCCCTGGCTTGCCATCCATGCTAGAAGTGCAAAACATTGTTCTAACATCACACATATTGAGATGAATGTTGTAGCTGTGAACATTGTTGCTTTAAATTTATCTTTTTTCCTTTATTCTTTCTTTCTTTTTTTTTCTATCACATAACTTTTCTTTGTAAATGAACAATATGGTGTGTTTGTTTTAATGACCTACCAATGTATACAATGAATTTCTTTGCCCTAGGTGTCAGGAAGTCAGTACCAAAGAAATTTTTAAATTTGAGAAATATCAGAATCTAGCCAGAAGGCTGAGGAGAATGTGGGAGATGAAGACAATAATTATTCCTGTAGTAATCGGTGCACTTGACACAACATTCATAATGCTACCTAAAAGACTGAAAGAAACTGGAATTGAAACCTGAATTGTTGACTTCAACGTCCACTGTTCAATGTTTTTATGGGTCAAACAGAATTTGTTGGAGCAGATTTTCAACAGTTGGATGCCCTTCCTGGCACCAAGCCCCACAACTTACAAGGAAGGTAATATTTCCTCATGGCCAGACAGGGACATCCAGCTATAACCATAGTATGATGTAAAGACAAGGAGACAGACATACACACACACTTATGTATATGACAAGCTTCTGTCAGTTTCTGTTGAGCAAATCCAATCACAAGATCTTGGTCAACCTGCTGCTGGAGTAGAAGAACACTGGCCAAAGGGTTCACACAGTGAAACTGAACCCAAAATCATATGGCTGGAAAGCAAATATTTTTTAACTACACAACCATGCTTGTGCCTAACTAATTTTGAATATGATAAATAGATTAGTAGAACCAGTACAGTGAACACTCTCTTGTGGGAAAATAGGAATTGGTAACATACTAACTGTTTTAGACACCTGTTTAGTCCCAAGTAGACATAGACAGCCTCTTTGACTCTGCCATCCATGACTAAATGGAACATTTAAGAGGTGACAGCTAGATGGAAAAGAGAGAGAGAGAGAGAGGGAGAGAGAGAGAGAGAGAGAGAGAGAGAGAGAGAGAGAGAGAGATACACCAACCCTTGGTTGGTACTCATTATAGCTGAGCAGACTGGAGCATCATGAAAGGAAGTGCCTTGCTCAAGATCACAACATATCACCAAGTTCAGGAATTGGACTGTGGAACAAAACCCATCCAAGGAAGTACCCCAGCATGATCACAGTACACTGACTGAAACAAGTAAACAGTAAAGATATATTTTTAAACAACACCTCATGAAACCCTTGTAATTTTTCATAGAGTCATGGGATTCCTTAGAACCCACTTTGTGAATCCCTAAATTAATATATTTATCCCTTAAGCCAGCTTACATTCTGGTTGGTCTTTACATCAATATATATATATACCCAGGCTTATTCCTCATTTTCTTTTTGGGAGGGGGTGGCCACAACAAGACACACACCAGGCATTCCATTCATTTCCCAGCTCAAAGAAGCGAGACCCTTCCTATGCTCAGGTCAAGGCATAGAACGTAATCCCCAATATCAGTAGTGGGGCCCAACAGCATATGCTGGTTTACCCCTGCAGCATCATTCTGGTTCCGTATCCCTTTGAGCAACATCAAATTCACTCATCCATCCACAAACACTCTCCAAGCATTCTCACCTTTTATAAACTCTCTTGCCTCCCTCACTCCAACACCTCTGACCACCAAAGCTTCCCTCACTCCAACACCTCTGACCACCAAAGCCTCCCTCACTCCAACACCTCTGACCACCAAAGCCTCCCTCACTCCAACACCTCTGACCACCAAAGCTTCCCTCACTCCATCCGTTCATCCACACAGACCGAGGTCTGCCTCTGGTTCTGCTGCCTACCACTTCTGCCTTCATCACCCTCCTTACCATCCACTCTTCATCCATCCTCTCCATGTGGCCAAACCACCTCAACTTTCGTCTCTCCATTCTGGGAGTTAGTTTTTCTTTCATTCCTGCTCGTCTTTACACCTCTTCATTCCTCATCCTGTCCATATTTGGTTATGCCTGTGACTCTTTGAGCAGACTTATCTATAAATTCTTCATTCTAAGTAATCAGACATAGCTTCTTTGAACTTGTCACACCCATGGAATATAATCTTAGCTTATTAACATCTTGCTTATTTGGGGCAGAGAAACAAAGGAGATCTGTAAACTTCTGTGTGGGTTGGGCTTTCTAAAACACAAACAAATGATGCCAAAGTGAAGGCAGCGCAGAGGGTGCACTCCACGAAATTAGATTCCCTGAAATCCACAATTTTTATTTCAAGACTCTAAGATTAACGTCAATCATATAAAAACATAGCCTGTAATTTGCCAGAGTGTAATATATTATGTAATTTCTCTGGTCAGGAGGTACAGTCAGTTTCTTCTTTGTTCTCTACATTTTATTGATTGCACATAGATTAACCTAAATTATTTTACTATTAGATTCTTGGTCTCCTATTCTGTTGACTTTTTCCAATTCCATTTACTATAGTTCTCGTTTAACCGAACTTTTGTTTCTTTTTGCTGCTACTGCTATGTTATTACTATTATTGTTAGTATTTTTTTCTGTAACTATTTCTATTTTTATCATTTATATATATATATATATATCTATGATGTTTCACTCAGTGTAAGCAGTTCAGGAAATACAGCCATTTGAGAATAATCATTATTTAATCCTGCCATAAAAACAGATTTGATGAATGAAATTTGTTTTTATAACATTTAATCAAAACCAACCCACGTCACATGCACATTTCTTATCAACAACATTGAACAACCCTCTTTTTTCTCTAATGTGATTATAGCTTCAGCTTTTCTTATTACACACACACACGTTTCTATGCAAGTAAAACATATATATATATATATATATATATATATATATAGGTATACATGTTTGTATATGTATAAGCACACACACACACACACATATGCATATATATATATATATATATATAAATGTATATATGTATATTTGAAGTTGAACTTAACACATGATTATTCGCTCTCAAAGATATAGTTTGTTTTATTCTTACATTCTTAAGATGAAAGAGTAGAGTCTTTTCGGCTGGTCTGGTCTGAATAAATAATGGGACAATTTTGTTTTTTGTTTTTTTGTTATAATACCTCACCCTAGGACAGATGGACATAGAAACACATATACAACCATTAACATAGAAGTATACAAAATAATCTTGTGAACAGAAATACACACGTAAACATATGCACGCTCTGAGACACATATACAGTGAGTGTTTAACATATGCACAGACAAACGGCTTTGCAAATATAAATACCTACATACACACACACGTGTGGATATTGATACAGACACAGCCTTAAAAAAACACTAGGCAAGTGAATAACGAAACCCTTCTCCTAATGAAATTCCCTCAGCAGACAAGAAATTCCTGAGATAAACTTTTGAGTTCTTCTGAAAATGACAACAACCATGGTTTCTAATTTAAGCACATGGTTAGCGATTTTGAGGGGAGGGGCAAGTCAATACCATCGACCCCAATACTGAAAGAATCCTGGTGTGTGTGTGTGTGTGTGTGTGTGTGTGTGTGCATGTGTGTGTGTCTGTGTGTGTGTGTGCATGTGTGTGTGTGTGTGTGCATGTTTGTTTAGATTTTCACTCTGTGTCAGCTGCTTCAAGCTGTGTTGTTGCCATTTCTCCAGTCATCAAATCATCTGATCCCTTTGTGTCATCGAAAATCTATAAAGAGATCCCATACTTGAAAACTAGGCAAGGGTTAGTGACAGGAAGGACATTCAGTAGTGAAACAATGTCTGGATATTTGTGTAACCCATGCCAGCATGGAAAAACAGATGTAAAACATACAAACAAATGAACAAAGAGTCATAATCTCATTTTAGATTTCGTAAATGTGTGAAACAAAATTTGAGTAACGTGTTTCCAAGCTGCTCAAGCCTTGTATTTCGATAGTCTAAAGCTTTGAATTATCTTTGAAAAAATCCAAAGCATTCCTGAATAGAATGTGTTAGAATTTGGAATGAGCCAATTGGAATAGGTGGTGCCAAAACAGCTGTGCCAAAATGTTTCCTACCCTTTAGAACCACCTAACTCCCAAGTGGTCCAGTTTTACTTAACTGTAAACAGGTACCAAAATGTCAATCACAGCAACAGGTTGGTTTTGTTAATTTTTTTTTTATTGGTCTTCTTTTGAGGGAGAGGGGAAGAGAAAAGAAACACAAAAACCAGTGCTACTTCACTGTAACGTGGCTGACAGATAGAAGCAAGGATTAAAAAAACACAAACAATGAAAGCATTTTTTTCCTCAGTTCAACTGAAAGACTAGCTGCGATGTAATGACTAACACAACTTGTTTGTGGAGGCCTGAAGCAGAGTCTGCTCTGTTAAAGACGCCCAGGACTGGCGCCAGTATTCAGACCAAGTCTCTGATTTAAGAGGAACTCAACATTTTTCATACTTTTTATAGAAGTAACCAATGTATTATGATTTCCCTTTTTTGCTTCCCTTTCCTCAGGAACACCTGTAGAGAGGTGAAAGGTCCTGGGTACTTGTCCTTCTCCTCTCATTATATTAAAATAAATGCTCATTTCATGTTAAAATCATCATGTGCAGGTGAAATAAAACAAAGGTAAAACAACATCCTCATCTCTTTCGAAAGAAAATTACAAAAAAACGAATCCACATCCTCATCAATCACTTCATGTATCTTTAAAGCCTTGAAGTCATTTGCAAAGTTTAAACTTTTTTATTATGATTTTTCTAATGAGAAACACTTTCCAGGTGTATCAATAATTAATTTTCAAAATAATCAAGAATTTTGAAGGATTTACTAAAATAAATAATTTTATTCATTATTAAGCAGGTGTTTAGAAATATAACTGAATAAAAAAATTCTTCTTTAAAACTATGATTAAATGTTTAAATTTTAAAACTTTTAGAATTTGAATCTGAATGTTTTACTCGTTTCACATCTATAAATAAAGACACTGTCCATGTGAGTTAATTGTGAAAATAATCAAGAGTTGGAAGGAGTCTGATATTTAGAACCTAGTAACCCACACTACCTGTACTGGCAAGCAAATAGGATTGATGTTTTCCTTAATTAGGTACCTAAGGTAGTTTCAAGTAGACACACCTGACTCTCACCTGAAAATCTCAGCTATGAAAGCTAAGGAGAGAAAGGACTACACCAGCACAACTTACTCCTCACTCAAGTACTCTACTTGCTATGGAACAATAGGCCAGTTATGACTTTTCTCCATTGTTCTCAGCTCTGGGTTGTAAGGTGTAGCCAATCCATCCTCACTATTCTCAGAGAGAAGGCCTTTCTCTCTCAATTTGTGTTGGTTTTGAATTGTCATCAGGTAGAGGTGTTGGCCCTATGCAAATGCCATATTAGTTTGGCCTTTCTCTTTTGATCTATCCAGGATCTTGCATTCTGAGGGCATAGTTTTTTAGGGTCATTGAAGCACAGAAACCACCACATTGTGCCAGCACAAGGTTAGCACTTATTTTTCATCCAGCTCAATAGGAACAATGCAAAATGAAGTACCTTGCTCAAGGACATCTCCTGGTCCAGGATTTGAGGCCCTAACTTTATGGTAACAAGCCCAACATACTAATTAGTAGACCACTTATTAAACAGAATTATGATGGAAGATTTAAATCTAAATGTAAAGTTTAAAAAAAAAAGGTATTTGAATCATAGAATCAGAGGTGGTTTAAGAGGGATTAATAGTAAAAGGTTTGAAACTGAAAGATTTTATCAACATAATGGAAATATAGAAGATAAAAAATAGAAGAAAGGTAACTTTTGTTTTTTTTTACCTGGATTGGAATTGCTCCACTTCCACACATAGGATCACAAACAACATCTCCATCCTGGATTTTGCAAAGTCTGAAAGATATATTTATTGAAAAATAAAATAAAACTAATTTACTTATTTTATCTGCAATAATTTTGAAGAATACAACAGGAGAAATAAAAATAACAATAAAAACAAGAGTAGAAGCAAAAACAGCAGAGGCGGCAACAACAAGAACAACAACAAATGTTTCTAACAGAGAGAGAAGGCCTGAAATTTGAGTGAAGAAGTTGAACAATACCACAGACCCCCAGGACTTGATTGATATTGTGTTTTTTTTTTTTTCACCCGGAGAAGATGAAAGGCAAAGTTGACCTCAGCAAGATTTGAAATCAGGGCACAAAGCTCTTCAACAAATATTGAAACGTTTTCTGTCTGATGCTACACAAAGTCAGAAATGTATGGTGAGGGTTTCAATACATAGACAGAAGGAAGGACATCAGAATTGGCCTTTTAGTAGGTCCTTAACTTAGACTATAAAGACCGAAAAAGATATTACAAAAGATATCTAACACCTTAAAGATCTTACCAAACTAATGTTCTTAAAAATTGCTTCAGATTTTGGCACAAAGTCAGACATTTTAGGGAGAGGGGATTACTTGATTACATCAGACCCAGAACTTGGGTGATACTTTATTTGATCGACCCTAAAAATATGAAAGGTAAAGTTGACCCCTGAAGGATTTGAACTCAGAACAAAAAGCTGGACAAGATGCCTCTAAGCATTTTGTCCAATGCACTAATGATTATTCTGCCATCTCTGTTGCTTTCCTTTGGTCTTAAACATAATAATTCTTTCTATCATAGGTACAAGGTGAGACATTTTGAAAGGAGGGAACAGTTAATTAAATCTGAACCTGTAATTTACTGGGGTTGATGCAACTGAATTTTATTGACCCCAGAAGCATAAGAAGCAATACTAACCTCAACAACATTCAAACTTATGCAGAACTAAATACTTGTCAGGAATAAAATTCAATGTTCTACCAATTCAGTCATCCAGTAGTAGAATAACAATCATCATCATCATTGTTTTAACGTCCCTTTTTCTATGCTTGCATGGGTCAGACAGAATTCGTTGAGGCAGATCTTCTATGGCTGAAATCCATTGGTGTCACTAATCTTCCCCTGTTTTGAAGCAGGGTAATGTTTCTCCATGGTCAGACATATTTTTCACAGAAAACTGGGATCAAACGACCCTGCTTGTAGAATGGTGATGCTCCTTTACAGCCATCACCTGATGTCTAAACAAGAGTACACATGGCTACATTCACACATACTACATCATCATCACCATCATTTACCATGTTTGCCATGTTGGATAGTTTGACAGGAGATGGTGAGACAGAGAACTGCACCAATCTACAATGCCTGCAATACACATGCACATACATATGGTGGGCTTCCACACAGTTTCCACTTATGAAATCCACTTACAAGACTTTCGTTGGCCAAGGATAAAACAGAAGAGGTGCTGTGCAGTGAGACTGAATCCAAAGCCATATGATCGGGAAGCAAGCTCGTTAACCACACTGGCACACCTAGGCCTCTGCCACGCAGTGAAACTGATCCCCAAACCACTCGGTTGGCTGTTTTAAACCTCTTCCTCGCAATGTATGTACTATATTTTGTTCTGTTTTCATTTCACATATATAAAAGAACTACAGTTTTGTATTCAAATATTTCTGTATGCAGGGCCTTACTACTGTATTTAAAAGTATAATGTATTCTCTTCTGATCAATAAGAACAAACACTATCTCTTATTATATTTATTGTTATCTGAAGATTAGTCCAAGATAAGCAGTCTTATGCCGAAATCTCACAATGCATCAGCTTATTTTGCAGGTGAAATTTTCTTGCTATCAGATCTTCTTCTCAATTCCTGTTCTTTACACAAGATATATATATATATATATATATATATATATATATATATATATATATATATATATATACACAACACACATGCACATACATATAAATACATACATTAATATACACACGTATAAGAATATATAAATACACATACGTATCTTTAATCTTGATAGCAAGTTCTATAGAGAAGATGGTTTGGAACCAATATCACTTTGACAACCAAATCTCTGGAAGGTTTATGACTCATGCTAGCTTTTAAGTAAAGGGGGAATCATTGGTTTCAAAATTATATTCTTCACATCTCCATCTTTTTCTCTCATACTCATGCACAAAAGTACGTGTGTGTGTGTGCGCGCGTGTACGTGTGTGCATGTATGTGTGCGTGTGTACACACACAAATGGAAGAAGCATTGCTCAATATGTACAAAAAGACTTAAATTATTTGATGTTTATGCTTCTCTCCATCACATCTCAGAGTTTCTGTTACATGCAGTTGTTCAGAAATATATTTTTTGCTATCTAAAGAATCAAATATAGCAAGGAACTTTTTTTGCTCAACCATTTTGGCATTACCTGTTTGGCATTACCTGTTTGGCTCACACCTTTAATATGATATGTTTCACATTTTCTCTCATTCTCTCCTTCACTTCTCTTTCAAGTGTAAGAGAAAAGAGAAAGTGTTTATATTAATAATGTTTAATTAATAAATTGAAATCTCCCTCCTCTCTCTCTCTCTCTCTCTCTCTTTCTCTGTGAATATATTTCTGCGAATGCATGCACGTTTGTGTGTTCACCTCCAGTACTGAAGCATATTGTCACCAAAACAGGTTCAATCCCCAGTCAGCTGCATCCAATCATCTCATTCCAAGAAACTTACCAGTGACAAAGTGTATAATCAGATTTGAATGAACAAATTAATGAACACACGTTTTCATATGCATACATACATACATACATATATACAGACAGACAGACAGACATACAGAACAACAATTAAAATCTTCACTTTCTCTTTCTCTCATTCTTTCTATTTATATGTGTATATTTCTGAGAGCACACATGCATATGTGTGCATGTATGTGTGTGTATGCACGTGTGTGTGTGTGTGCATATGTGTGTGTGTGCACGCGTGTGTGTGTGCATGTGTGTGTGTGTGCACGCGCGTGTGCATGTATGTGTGCATGTGTGCGTGTGTGTGCATGTGTGCATGTGTGTGTGTGCCTCCCGTACCAAAACATACTCCCATGAGAATAGGTTGAAATTCCAGTCTTTAGCATCCCGACTGCTGTCCCCTGTAATTCCATTCTATACTGTGTTACATTATCCAATGCATGAGTGTGTGTGTGCATTTTTTAAAATAGGAAGTTGTCATTTGAGAGAGATTTGGCTGTTATTTGAAATGCTGTTTCAAGCAGCATTAGAAAAAGCTGCCATCTAGAAGCTCCCTCATCAACTCAATTGCATAAACTTAACTTACAAAGTAACAAAGTCTTTTATTATTATTGTTTTTATTTTTTTTTATTTTAGTTCACTACAAATGATAAAATAGACTAGAAATATTTAAATAAAATGTCAGATGAGACTAAAATTTAAATAAACAAAATTATCGATTCCCATTTCCTCTACAATGAATGAAAAAAGTTTCCACTTTTTTTATATTGTGTAATATATAAAGAAAATGAAAAATAAAAATACTGTTAAATACGTAACAGTACAGATTTTTGGTATAAACATACAAAAAAGCAAGGGAAACTACATAAAATATGTCTTGGAGAAAATCGGTAAATCAGTAAAAGTTACCGATTTTTATTTTGTAATTTCCAAAATAATTTGCTTTGTAAAACTAGAAGAAAATATTAAAAAAAAGACTTTAAAAAAAATGAAACTCTAAGTTTAGATAGAATAAATGTTAAATGCATCACAATGTAATAGCATTACAAATATATAAGAATAAGTTGGTCTAACTTGTGGTTTTTGTTTTATTCAATGCCATTTTTTTTACTGTAGCAGTAGACAAACAATACTCTCTTCCAACCCATTGCTGCTTTGTGTGTGAGAAATTTTAAACACATGGATTTCAATTCAATCCCATTTTATGGCACCCTGAGCAAATGTCCTTTTCTTTCGCCTCTGGGGGTAGATGCAAAATTAAACAGAAGTCTGCCGTATAGAATGTGTGTTTGTGCATATGTATGTACTGACAATAAGGAAGCACAAAGAGACAGCAATCATCTGTGAAGATGGAGCAGTCACGATACATACATGAGAATGTATGAATGAGTGCATACATACGTGTGTGTGTGAGTGAATGTTGATATTCCACATGATTATTATTATGGTATCATCAGAGTAAAACAGAGACATCATACATAAATGTACATATGAATATATATATATATATATATATATATATATATATATATATATATATATATATATATATCATCATCATCATTTAACGCCTGTTGTCCCTGCTGGTATGGGTTTGACGGTTTGACTGGGCTGGCAGGCTGGAAGGCTGCACCAGACTCCAGTCTGATTTGGCATGGAGAGTAATGGGTACTTCTGTGTGCCACCAACAGAGGTGCCATTTGCATGACACTGAATTGTGTTTATGTGCCACCAGTATGGGTGCCACTTTGCATGACACCGTTATCTGTCATGACTGTGATTTTGCTCGGCTTGATCTGTCTTCTTCTCAAGCACAGCATAATGCCAAAGGTCTTGGTCACTGCCTCTGTGAGGCCCAACACTTAAAGGAAACTCAGCCACTTTGCCTCCGTGAAGCCCCACATTCAAAAAATGTTCTTTACATGCCACCAGCACGGTTGCACTTGGCTTATCAAGTCCTCTCGAGCACAGTACATCACCAGTCATTGCCTCTGTGAGATTCAAAGTTCGAAGATCATGCTTCACCATCTTGTCCCATGTCTTCCTGGGTCTACCTCTACCACAGGTTCCCTCCACAGTTAGAGATCAGCACTTCTTTACCCAGCTGTCCTTGTCCATACCAGCACAGTTGTCTCTCTTGCACACCACATTTGATGCCTCTTATGCTTAATTTTTCTCTCAAGATGCTTACACTCTGTCAAACATGCACACTGACGTTGCACATCCAGCAAAGCATACAAGCTTCATTTCTTTCAACTCTACACATGCCTTCGGCTGTCACAGCCCATGCTTCACTGCCATGTAGCATAGCTGTTCGCACATGTAAGTATATATATATATATATATATATATATATATATATATATATATGTGTGAAATAATAATAATTAAACAGAAAATCGGTTTGATATTCAATAATTTGTATGCCATACCTGCATGTATGGCCTACAAAGCATTGACTACCTGTTTTTCTGCTCATTACTATTTTTATTATTTGGTTCATATTCCATACACTACCCTACTCCATGACTGATGCACCATGTCGTACACACAGGATACTGGACTGGAGAGGGGAACCCACTATTAAGCCCAATTTTTGGCTGCATGTCACACTTTATTGTACTTCTTTATTTATGTATATATATATGTGTGTATATGTGTGTAAATATGTATGTAAGTGTATATGTGTATATATGTATGTGCATGTGAATGTTGATATTTTGCATATTCTTGCATGATATCATTTTAACAAAAGAGTGACATCACGTTCATATCGTCTTCAAATGGTTTTTGTGACAAGCAGAAGAATAACAAAAATCCCTGACTTGGAAAATAAGTTGGAGATGCAATGCTTACATTATAATATATAATCATTTGCTACATGCACTTGCCATCTTAGGAAGGACAGGAAGTAGAATCCCTATGAGTGATTGAATAACATTGAAAATGGTTGGTTTGATTCTGATCTCAAGCTGTCAAATAAGCCCACACCCTGTCTTGCGCTATAATGTAGCTGCCTGTCACTATCCCTCTTCCATAACTCCCTCCTCTTCTATCTAATTTCAAAGCAAAACTAAATACATACAGACAGGATTTCATATATTTAGATACTCTTAGTTTCAGAGTTAACAACTCTGATACCAAATTCCTTGTTCAGTTGGAAGATATAACTAGAATGAATATTTGCATGTTTATTCTTGCTACAGACCAAATAGATGTCAAACTTTCACTAGTTTGCTGAAATTTATTAAAAACTATTTTGCATATTAAACAAACCACAAAGTGAAAATCTAATTAAATTGTAAAAAGGATAAATCTTTTATTTGTTAAATGAAAGTATCAGAAAAACAGATGAGAAAAGAAGATCAAAAAGTGATCAGAAATACATGTTCGTAATTGTTGATAGTGAAATAATATTGGAAGGTCAAATGCATTATTTATATTCAAACAGCAGATATTTTAAATGAGCAACCTAACAACTGAAAGCATTTTCACAGTAGGAACCAAGTTGCAGATTGAAATCTATGTTTCTCTTAATAAGATAAATTAAAGAGAATGTGTACAGAATGAATATTACAGTGGTATCAGATTTATAACTTTAAATAATCTAAAACAACGGCAGCAATCATTTTTAAAATTGATGCTGCATTTGTAGAAAAGAAGAACAGAAGATGGTTGTACCACTGTGTAGACTTCATCTCAATACTAAGCGACTATTGACACTTATTACTACTTGATGAGGTTAGCCATAACCTGGAATATATCTGAGAACTACCACAATACCTGCCTGTATAATTTTATCCCTATACACTCACATTATATCTCTCCTACATATGTGGGAAATTCTGTCTGTTGGTGTGTCTGTTTGCGGAGTTGTTAGCTAACTTCTCCTTCACCGTTTTATCGATTTTGATGAAACTTGACGCACGAATAGAACTCTGACCTTCAAAGTGGATGTAACTCATGAAAGAAAACCCAAAAGGACATGGGATGATATACTGAAAGGTAACCTGAGAACACTGACCCTTTTGGGTGAGATGATAAAGGACTGGGATACCTGGTGCCTTGCTGTACTCAAGAAGGTTCATCCTCCACAGCAGAATTGTTAAAGCCACATCCCCAGGTGAAGAGGACTGGCCTGCAAGGGTCCTGCGAGGGTGCCATGTAAAAAGTACTCATGTCGGTGCCACATGAGTGCCACTTGCGCAGGTTCCATGTAAAAGTGCTTCTGTGTGTGTAACATGTTAAAAGCACCCAACACACACCCTCAGAGTGGGTGGCATTAGGAAGGACATCCACCCGTAGAAACCAAAGTGAACCAGACTGGAATTTGGTGCAGCTTCTCAACTTGCCAGCTCTGGTTAAATTGTCCAATCCATGCCACCATGGAGAACAGATGTTAAAAAATGATGATGATGATGATGCATACATGTATGTATGTGTGTGTGTGTGTGTGTATACAATGGGCATTTTTCAGTTTCCTCTCTACCAAAACCACTCACAGGGCTTTGGTTGGCTTGACGCTTTAAATGACACTTGCCCAAGATGTCAGGCAGTGAGGCTGAACCCAGAACCATATGGTTGGGAAGCAAGCTTCTTGCCACACAGCCACACCTGTACCTACACACACACACACATATATATATATATATATATATATATATATATATATATATATATATTATAAATATATGTATATGTATTTATGTGTGAACACACACACTCACAGAGTCACTTTTAAATATAATATTAGTTTTTCATTCCAATGTTCTCTTAATATTGTTTCACCCATTCTCCAGCTAAATATAAAATGTAAAGCAAACATGAAAATGTTAGAACATCAAGTGAGAACTGATGAATTCCTCATTTTCTGGTTGTTATAAGTAATTATCTCTCAATGAAATTAATTCAAAGATATGATTTAACATGAAAAAATTTTTTTTTTAAATTTGCAAAATTAAAAGAGAAATATTGAGACAAAAATCATTAGATTCTCATTTTATTCAATTTGATATGATTTAATGAGATAAAATGGAGAGCTAACGAGCCATAAGTAAGTACAGTACAGAATAACTACAATTGTCCAATAACAATTTTATAAAATGATGTGAGATTAAAATGTTAGATTCAGAAGAAGAAGAAAAAAAAACCAAAAACTTCGATGGACTGTAGATTTTTAGCATCTTTGATCTACACAAGATCTTTATAATTAGAAATGAAAATAATAATCTCTTAAATTGTTCATTCAATGCAAAAAAGAAATGCAAAAAGAAAAAAAGATATTTTCATTAGTTGAACTGTCCACATAATTTAATGTATTTGAAAGAACTCAGCAGAATTGCGAGAATAAAATAAGAAATGGATGTTGAAGTAGAACTACGACCATTCTCGATTCAACAGCTCCACTTTTCCTTGGAATTAGTTTAGTAGTTCACCTGATTTTGTTTTTCTTTCATCTTACTCAGCATTTTGCTGTACATGGGTTTTTAATTAATTAATTAACTGAAACACTTTATTAATCAGCACATATGAAATACTTAAAGAAGTCAGTTAATGAAAGTGACACAAATGGGCGAGCCAGTGACATAAATTTAGATAAATAAATAAAGAGGTTATGTTCAGAATGCAGTGTGCCAGAATAAAAAAGAAGAAAACATACCTTAATTAATTAAAATTTTATCTTCATTTGAGAAAGAAAAGAAAGACCAAGCAGTAATTGTTTAATGTCACTCAAAGAAATAGGGTGGTAATTTCAAAGTATTAAGAATTAATCCACTAGAGATATCTTGAATTAGTGGTTCTCAAGCATTTATAGGGCACAGTCTGGGATTTAGTTTAAGGGTCACTATTGACCAACAGGCTTAGTTTACTTCTGGAGAAGCAAAAAGGTACATAACTGAATGCAATTTTTGTTTCACACAAACACACACAAGGATATCTTGATGGCTTCGTTATCACTGTCTACTTTTCCCTTGTGAAAATAAATGGAGTATTCTACTTAATTGTATTGAATGATCTTTCAACTAACCTTTCACTGGTATTATATATGACTAGAAGTCAAACTACATACACACAGGGTGTCCCAGAAAGATTTACCCATGCTTAAAAGTTTCCCTAAAGGTAACATTATCAACATTTTATACAAAGATGATTTGTATACGTCTTTTGTTCATGAGTCAATTGTTTCGTTTGTAAAGCAAAATGAGACTGGAGTGAGTAGGAGCCTTTAGGATCCTAACTTTGAAATTGCAACAGAGAATTAACCTTTTATTTTTAAGTTTTGAATTTTATGTCATGTGAAGAGATAGAATATGAGAGCTTATAGTGGGTTTATGGTGGTTTTGACTGCTATTTCTAGACATGCAAGGGTTTTTTTGCAACCTTAACCATTATAATTGTGATTTATTCATAATTATACACACTTCTTTTATGAAATTTATATATATATACCATGGGATTCAATCTGTTAAATTCTTATCTACAAAGCATTAATCAACCGAACACTATGGAGAAAGTTAATTGCTGAAAATGACTGAGAGTGGAATTATACTCAGAGTTACAAAGTTATGAAGCCATTTTCTTAGCCACGGAATATCTTCCCACATTTCTCCACCTGTATTCTTCAATCTATGTGTTAATACTTTTACTTTACCAAAATGAAAAACAATGTCAGTTTTTTTGAGTTTTTTCTTCTTCTTCTCCTTGTTTTTCAGTGTGGCACAGCATAATTGATTGAACAGAATCCAATTATAGTATTACTAGTTCTGAATTTATTGATCAGTGAGTCCACGAAGAGCACAGTCAGATCTGATAGAATATGAATCTTGAGAAGTGAGTGAAAGAGAAAAGAAAAAACTAAATACATTAAAAAAAAATGTGAAAAATGTAAATAGTGCAATGCATATAGCTTAGCATTCTCCTGTGGTGACCTTGTCCATTACCTACAAAGCAAGAGTTTCTATTTAAAAGATGTCTTGAAGCTTCAACCAATTTTGTCACTATTATCTCAGCTAATAAAGTTATGCGATAGTTTTATTGCTCCTTCTCAACTCTGTTTTATGATTATGTTATTTCAGTTTTACTCAGTGAAAAAAATTATAACAGAAAAGAAAAAAGATAAATAAAAATAGAAAAAGCAGAAGAAATCTCTGAGAACTAATTTCTTGTTCAAAGCATAGAATTATAAATAATTGTGCAAATTAAATTGAATTTATAGTTGGACAGTTTTGCATAAAAGCATATTAGCTATGATTTATCAAGGGATTAATGTCAGGTGCTTTGATTGCAACTTAATTAATCTTGTTGTCAGAACTTCAAAGTGCAGTTAGGTAGAATACAATTTAATCCTTCAAAATAAAATTTAAAAAAAAACACCAGCAACCCCCTTTTTTTAGTGTCTCGTTGACAAAAGAAGACCATCCCCACAATGGACTGTCTCACATGGAGCATCAAACAGGTTTTTATTAGATTAGTAACAAAACAACTCAAAGAAAACATGCAAAAATATAAATAGTTTAAGTTGCACTGAAATACTATGAGATGCTAGAAATAAGTTATGGAGGAGACAGCTGAGGCCCAATAACTTACTGAAACTACTAGAACTACTATTAACTTTACAGGAATATATATATATTTATATGTGTATGTGTGTGTGAGTGCATGAGTATTACACACACACATATACATAACTATATATATATATATATATATATATATATATATATATATATATATATGCATACACCCATATGGTACACACATACAGACATCTCTCTCTCTCTCTCTCTCTCTCTCTCTCTCTTTTTATATATATATATATATATACACATATGCATGCACACACACATAGTAATGTATATATTACACACACACACTCACGCAGAATGTGTGTGTGTGTGTGTGATACCAGTGTTCTTTTATCTATTTAATTACATTTTGACTGCTAAATTAAAATGACTCAACAGACAGCTTCTCAACTGAAATGCCTTCACTGCTTTAATTTTTACTTGCAATAAATATTTTCAAGAAAACACCACCCTCTATTAGATGATGCAAACATTTTATTACTTATCAATTCTATTTCAAAAGAAAGAAATATATTTTCTTATTTATTAACTCTAATCTTCCCATTAAATAATGGCTCAATCCCTTGGACTAGGAACGAAATCAGTTTTCTTTGCATAAGCATCAAATGTAATAAACTAAATGTAGCTCAGTAATATCTGGTGGTGAGGTTGGTATATATTTTATGTATTCTAGAGAAACGAAAGGCCAAGCCAGGCCAAACTAAACCAGACTGAACTAAACCAAAGCAAGCCAAGCCAATGCAAGCCTTGCCTAGCACTACCAAGCCACATCATGCCTAACCAAACAAAGCCTAACCAAATCAATCAACACTCATTAATCCAAGCCAATCAAATATGACTCCAACTAAAAGAATTACTTTATAATGCATTATTGATACTGAAGAGAAAAGTGTTGAGAATGAATTAATGAAAATGGGTTAATGCCAAATTTCAGCAAAAGAAAAAGAGAGGGGGAGGGGGGAGAGAGAAAGAGGGGGGGGGAGAAAGGGCGAGGAAGAGGGAGAAAAGTGGTAGTAAGAGGAGTGGAATTTGAAGTAAAGCAAGATTGGCAAGTAACTGGTGCTAATTCAGATCCAAACTTTGGAATCTGAATCAGTCTTATTAGTATGAAACAGTTTTCAAGAACCAAAAATCTATAATGTTGATGTTGTTGTTGTTATTGTAATGGATGGAGATTTTTAACTCCAGGTCAGACCTGATTAAGCAGATTAAGAAATTTCAATCTTGACCATTCTGAATTATTTTTAAGCAATGTCCCAGACATTATCCAACAAGTTCTTTCATTTTCTTGAAGATAGTAAATTTTTCTCTTTTAATCATACACTCCTCAATTAAAAATAAGTGAAGGACACTTTGGGTAATGTAGTCCTAGGTATACAGCACCTTGAAATAAGATGGGATGGTCATGGTTAGAAAGCCTTTGGTCAGAGATCTGATCACTGAAGATGGAATCTGTATCTAAACAAGAACAGAATCAGTGACTGATGCAAACCCACTAATATTTCTGCACATGTAACAATAACACGAAGAAAACAGGAGAGCATATCACAAACAGCTACGGCATGAGTAGAACCATTGTTGCTATGTGGAACACAAGTGAGCATCTGCGTAGCCAAATCCCCCTCGAATCAAAGGCTACAGTCTTGAAAAGAGTCATTAAATAACATATTCAAAAACATATCCGAAGCATCAAATTGGCAGAATTAGAAAAGAGTATTGGAAACCATGGCCTGTGGTATTTGTTCCAGTTCTTTGTGCTTCGAGATCAAATCCTACCAAAATCAACATTTGCTTTCATCATTTTGGAGATAATAAGAAAAATAGACCAATCCAGGATGATGGATTTGTGAAAGCCTTGCAAACAAGATGGATAACTTGGGATATGTTTTCTAGGACTTTGTGTTCTGACGACAACATTCATGATGACATTGGGATCATTCTATATTAACCCCTACCTTTGGACAACAACCAAAAGCATAGAGATGAGAAGGTCTTACATCTGGTGTGCATGGATCACTGTCCAACCTCTGTAAAAGATTCTCATCAAGGTCAATACATACTTATGTACGAGGTAGTATCAAAAAGTTCCCGAACTTGTTCTGTAGCATACCAACAGATGGCAGCACATGGTTGCATACACAGTGAGAGCTAGTAGTAACCTCCATAAGGCAGTGAGCTGAGTGACATGCACCCTGTCACTGAGCTCTCTGCTCTTGTGAGTTCCTCACCAAAGACAACATGGTATCACTTCCACACCACCCACCCACCCACCCTGGTCACCAGGTTTAGCACCTGCAGACTTCCATCTCTTCTCCAAGATGAAAATGCAGTTCAAAGGTCACCATTTTAACACCGTTGTCAAAATCCAGAGCAAATTGCAGAAGGTCCTCAACTTGCTTACGGAAAGTGACTTCCAGGTTGGATTCCAAAAGTGGCAGGAATGCTGCGACCGGTGTATTGCAGCACAAGATGACCGTTTCAAAAGTGAGGAGGTTAAAACTTAGGGAAAGAAGTTATTTTTTATTCAACAGAACCAGTCTGGGAACTTTTTGATACCACCTCATAGATATAGAATCAATGTGACAAAGGGGTCCATTGTCATCACTGTTATCATTGTTGTCATCATCTTCATTTTACATCCATTTTTGAGGCTGATATGGGTAGAATGACTCAACAGAATCCGATAGGTCAATGGATGCTCTTGTTCCATTGTCTCAGTTTTGGTACAGCTTCTCTGACTAAATGCTTCTCTTAATGCAAACCATATCATGAATAGAATATTGGGTTGCAAGACCAAAGAACTACCAAATCAGAAAGAGAGAAGAGGATGGAAAGTGATGACTTTAGATGGGGGTGAAGAGAGGCGAAGAAGTGAAAGTAGGAAGGGAGGAAGTTTATTGTTAGCAGAAGGTGTTAGCGGGTTGGGGAGTAGGAGTAATTAATACAATGGAAAGAGTGGTGTCGGGTGGAGGTAGTGGAAGTATGCCAAGAAGGTAAAATATATAAGGATGGGTGGCTCGGATGGAGTTGTGCTAGAAACAGAAATATTCTAAAAAGATTAGCTGTATGGTCATGCTGGAATGTCTTTCATCATAAATTGGACCATTAAAATTGAATTCTACATCTTCATTATTATCATTATTATTATTATTATTATTATTGTTATTATTATTATCATCATCATTTCCTTAATACCAGGTGAATGGAAAAAAGCGGTAAAACTTGCAGTATTTCAGTATTTTCACTCTGCAAGATAAATATTCCATTTTCTTGAGGTTAAAAAGATCTCAGTTTTTCCCAAGATAGCTTCAAGTCAAACATAAGTATTTGCACCAAACATTGACCAACAACAACAAAAACACATCAAATGAATTCTCAGACACACTTTACTCATTCTTTCAACTTGGAGACACACCACAGACCCAATAAAAGAGCAGGAAATGTCGTCTTTTGATAACAAACACAAGCTAGTCACAAGTTAAATCGCCCAACTGATACATACACATGTGTATACATAGGCATGTGTGTGTATATATATATATATGTGTGTGTGTGTGTGTGTGTCCACATATATATATATATATATATATATATATATATATATACACACATACTCATACATGTGTATGCACACACATATATGCACATATATATATGTATAAATATATATGTATATATCTATATAAGTGTATATATCTATATATGTGTATATATATATATATATATATATATATATATATGTGTGTGTGTGTGTGTGTATCTCTCTCTCTCTCTCTCTCTCTCTCTCTATGTGTGAAATATATGTATATCTATATATATACACACACATGCATATATATATCCTTTAAGCTCATGTACAGGGGAAACATTTTTGAGTATGTATATAAAAACTCCTATTTTATTGACCAGGCTACAGCCTAGTGATACCAACTTGCAATAGCAGTCTTATGGAGTTGTACCAAGCTGTGTCGATATATTGTAGATTAAATATAGTAATAATAATAATAATAATAATAATAATAATAATAATAATAATAATAATAATAATAATAAAAATAAAAATAATAATCCATCGATGGAATTTATAATTATTTTAATGCATTGCTATGCACATTTCCATAAATGACATGTTTCTTACTATCATAGTCTATATTTCTGGGATGATTACAGTAGAATCTTTATTAGCCTTGGACATTGGGTGCATCATAGTTTATGCATTCATTTTATCAGGTGATTTGGCATTAAAGTTGGAAGCAACAAATGTATAACTGAAAGATATCAATATCCAGACTATCCGCAGATGAACAGATATTCAACATACATGTTCAATATTACAACTCAGCACTAGCTAGGACAGGATATAAGTATAGAATAGCATAGAATAGGATAGGTAAGGTTCAATGTCCAGACAGTGTTACTAATATTAGAAGTAATCTTGTAAATAGCCACCGAGTACCAGACCCTGCAAAAACAGTGAATGTAATAGGGACCAAAATGGAAAAACACAATCACAACACTAAGAAGGGTGGATATCAAACAAAATCTAGGAAGCAGCAGGAAAGTGTAGAAGTGAAGGGACTGTCAGATGTAGATAGAAATAGGAAACATATAGAAGAAACAGATAAAAGGAAATACACTAACAAACCCAAGAGATGCATTAAAAGAAATGGTAAAATAATGAGTGACGAAATTATTTGGTTGAACCCAATTTTCAATTCACAAATAAAATCCAAAATAGGTGAGGAATTCTTTTCAGCATTAGACAGGTAATTCCCTAAATGTAGCACAGATCACAAAATCATCAACAGACATGATGTGAAATTAGCATATGTGACATCACACGGTCTAGAATACTACAGACAAATTAAATAACATAAAACTCAGTAAAACTAACAGGAGCTTATGGAAAAACTGCAGATCAAAACACGATAAACAACGATGGACCAGTTGCAAATATGAATGGTGAAAGCTTCTCCATGACAAGAGCAGGTCCAAACAGCATCCAAATACCATTGGAAGTGCAATCCATACTTAAGGAAAATAAGAACACTGTTGTAGGAGGAAGAAAGAATGTGAACACTAATAAATAACTCTGCTTACAGAACAAGAAAAGAGAATATAAGAGGTAACTGCAGACGGAAAATGAATGCAAGTTTAATAACAACTGCTTGGTAAAGAACATGGTTCACAAATGTGTAGATTGGTGGAACTGGAGACACCATGAAATATCATTTGCTCAATCATCTTACGTCATTTTCGAATAAAAACAAATGGCACCGTACATCATGATGTAATCTCATTCAGAGGCTCAAATGGAATGGAGTGGAGCATACAATCCACGGGGTCTACAATAGAAAAAAAATTCTAGACCATACCATGGAACACTGCAACTGTGTAACTTCTACCGAGAGGAAATCCTGGAGATCATCAGATCCGGGGAAGACATAATTAATAGACATTCTGAAGTAATTATATCAAGCAGGCCTAAGGTCAAGGCATCCATCCTAGAATTCAAAGAGGAGCATTATGAAACCCTAACCATTACTAGCATCTAACGGAAAAAAGAAAACAGATTAAGGAACTGAACAAAACAAAACAAAACACATTATGTTCCTATTCTATGTCACTGTATCACCAGAAGTAATTATAAGGACCCTTTAAAGGAACATTATTTGGCAACTCAGACAATGAACTTTTACACCAAAATAAGTCACTTCCTGACCCTCCAAAATCTGAATTCATTTGAGGGAGGGCCGTTTGTGAGTAAGGTCAAACTAATGAATTTTACTACTCATCCCAACATCCACACACACACAAATCTCGAAACCAGTCTAGCCTCACTACACACTCCCCCCTCTCTCTCTCTCTCTCTTTCATTATTATCATTCCTCTCTCTCTCTCTCTCTTTTCATCACCTTCTATTCTTCTCAACCCACAGAACTACCCACATACCCCATTGAAGGTTTTCATTGGTGACAATTGATAAATCTCTTTCAGTTATACATTCGTTGCTTCCAACTTTAATGCCAAATCACCTGATGAAATGAATGCATGAACTATGACCCACCTGATGTCCATGGATACAACAGATGGTACTGAGATCATCCCAGGAATATGGACGATGTGATTCGTGGAAATGTGCAGAGCAATGCATTGAGATCATCATCATCATCATCATCATCGTTTAACGTCCGCTTTCCATGCTAGCATGGGTTGGACGATTTGACTGAGGACTGGTGAAACCGGATGGCAACACCAGGCTCCAGTCTGATTTGGCAGAGTTTCTACAGCTGGATGCCCTTCCTAACGCCAACCACTCAGAGAGTGTAGTGGGTGCTTTTACGTGTCACCCGCACGAAAACGGCCACGCTCGAAATGGTGTCTTTTATGTGCCACCCGCACAAGCCAGTCCAGGGGCACTGGCAACGATCTCGCTCGAAAATCCTACAGGAGCCAGTCAGGCGGTACTGGCAATGGCCACGCTCAAAATGGTGCATCTCATGTGCCACCCGCACAAGAACCAGTCCAGGGGCACTGGCAACGATCTTACTTGGCTTGCCGGGTCTTCTCACGCACAGCCCATTTCCAAAGGTCTCGGTCCGTAGTCATCGCCTCGGTGAGGCCCAATGTACGAAGGTCTTGCCTCACCACCTCAGCCCAGGTCTTCCTGGGCCTACCTCTTCCACGGGTTCCCTCAACTGTTAGGGTGTGGCACTTTTTCACGCAGCTATCCTCCTCCATTCTCACCACATGTCCATACCAGCGCAATCGTCTCTCTTGCACGCCACAACTGATGCTTCTAATGTTCAGCTTTTCTCTCAAGATACTTACACTCTGACGGGTATTCACATTGACATTACACATCCAACGGAGCATACTGGCTTCATTCCTTGCGAGATTTCATCCATGGATTATTATCATTATTACTATATATATATATATACATAGTTTCATACACACACATATGTACATATATATACATTGTCTATACAGTCTACTTCTTGTTAGCCAATCAAATTATTTATTTGACTTCCCATGATCACAAATATTCTCCAAGACAGTGATCAAGCCTCTTCACTTACGGATGAGACGAAATGGATAAAATTCTTGGCTAAACCCATAAAAGATGTATTGTTTTTGTTGTTGTTATTTTTATTTAAATGCTGGTCGATCTTGATCCCGTAAACCTATGACCCAAGGTATTCCAGTTATGACCCTACTGTCTTTTTAGGAGTCTGTAGGAGTAGGTTGTCTAATGGCAGTTCTTTTACATAATTAATGTGTCTGGCCATGATACTACTTAGAGATAGTAAAAAGGACTACATCTGGATCAACCAAAGCCTTGTGAGCGGATTTGGTTTATGGAAGTGGAAAGAAGCTTGTCATATATATATGTATATCATCATCATCTGGGGAGCTGCACCTGGTTCCAATCTGCTCCTCAGCTTACTAGTTTTTGGTCAAACTATCCCACCCATGCCAGCATGGAAGACGGACATTATATCTACGGGTGTCTGTGTTTGTCCCCCACTTGACAACTGGTGTTTATGTAATTTAACAGTTCAGCAAAAGAGATCGATGGAATAAGTACCAGGTTTAAAAAAAACAGGACCTGGGGTGTGTTTTTTACGGATAAAACCCTTCAAGATCAACCCTAACCGCCCACTTCTACTTACTAAGTGCAACTAGAAATTAATTCTGGACATCATTTGAAATGCATACTTAACACCTATTCAAGGCAACTTCATATCCCAAGGCTCCACCCCCACCCCCACCACCTTGTCTCATGCTGATCCATACCTTTCCCTCTTACTTCTCACCCACATACCCATTACTCTTCTTACTACAAATTACGCAACTATGACACATTTATTGCCTTTTATACTTTTCAGGTTGATAAATAAGCAGCAGCTCAGCACAGGGGTCAATGTAATCAACTAAGAATTTCAGGCCTTCTGCCTATAGCAGAAGGCATTATTATTATTATCGAAGCGCCTCCCCCTTTGGGAGTTCTATTTATTTATCTATTTATTTGTTATATCTTTCTCCATTTTCTTCCCCTGTTTAGACGAACGTTCCTACCTTTTCGGACAAAACCTTTTGTAACCTTCGTCCTGTCTTTGTCCTTACATGTTTTTAATTGATATTAGCCCTTGTGACCAATAAAACGAATTAATTGTTATTATTATTATCATTACTATTTTTATTATTATTATTATTATTATTATTATTGAGTGAGAGAGCAATATATGCAACCAAATGATACAGGGGTATAAAAATACGAAGCCCAGTATACCCATCATGACTACCCGTCTGATAAGGGTACACCAGGCACATGCATCACAACCATATGTGCGCAACATGGTGATCTCATATGAAGATTAACAGCACATGACCTTGCAGGTGGGGCCCAATTAGGATTTTCTTCAGGTTGAGTAGCCCATTTCACTCAAAAGGTACCTGAATAAGGTTCGTTTAAGGATGATGAACAAAACACACATGTTTCCAAAGGTGAATTATTCAAACCCCAAAGAATTCCTCTCAACAATTCCTTGAACAGCCATGCTTCATGGCAGTGAAACATGGGCCGTGACTGCTGAGGACATGTATAGGCTCGCAAGGAATGAAGCCAGTATGCTCTAATGGATGTGTAATCTCAGTGTGCATACTTGACAGAGTGTAAGTACCTTGAGAGAAAAGTTGAACCTAAGATGCATCAATTGTGGTGTGCAAGAGAGATGATTGTGCTGGTATGGTCATGTAGCGAGAATGGATGAGGATAGCTGTGTGAAAAAGTGCCATACCCTAGCAGTTGAGGGAACCTGTGGAAGAGGTAGGCCCAGGAAGACCTGGGATGAGGTGGTGAGGCACGACCTTCGAACACTGGGCCTCACCGAGGCGATGACTTCTGACCGAGACCTCTGGAAATATGCTGTGCGTGAGAAGACCCGGCAAGCCTAAATCCAAGGCCTATGCCAGGAATGTAACCAACCCACTTATATGTACCTTCCTTCATTGGACACTAAACTCTGCTTGCGAAGACCTGTTGAGGCAAGTGAAATCGAAATTGAACTAAATTCGATGACTGTGCACCCATTTACCCTCCGAGGTGGGGGACAATATTATGCATGTTGAAGTTGTTTAAAGAGGTTGGGCCAGAGGTATTGGATATATTATTACGATCGGTGTTAGTGTTTTCTATGGTAGGGTTCTATGCATTTAGATAGTAATGGCTAAGTTTACGTTTGTTAGATGAGATGATAATAGATTCTATATTTGGTGTAGAGGAATAGGATAATTTGAAAGTGGATCAGTTAAAGACGAAATGACACTTGTGGTTCTGTGGGAAATTAGAATCTACTATTTTAAAGAATGCTTTAGCGTGGCCCTTAAAGTTTAAAGCGAATAGAGGTGTATACAAGAGAATAGATCTCCCGCCGCTTTTATTAGGCAAGTTTGGGGAGGTGTAATACTAAGTGAATGATAGAGGAGTGTCGGAAGGTTTAGTATTAGTGTTCTTAGATTGAGTTTTATGCGTGTGGTTGCGAGGTGGGTGAGATTTTCTAACCCCAGTGGGAAGGTTTGGATATCCAATATGTGTGTACGCTTGCCTAGGGTTAATTTCAGAGAGGTGTTCTTTCCAATAATAATAATAATGTATACGACTTGAGATGTTTGTCTTGCCTTAACGTTTGTTGTCCACTTTAACAATTATAGATCTGCTATATCAGAAATCTACAATCTCGGCTATAAACTTGGAGCCCTAGTAATCCATTACAGCATTTACCTAGCATACCTAGTCACTTAGATCACCTGTAAACTAACCCGCCATATATATACAAATGTATATGCATGTGTGCATATCTATCTATCTGTATATATATATATATATATATATATATATATATATATATATATATATATATATATATATATGAGTTCACCTATCACAAGGCATGCCAGCAACCCTTTGGGGCTCTATAATCCCTCCCACTAGACCGCTCTACTGGCTTATCTAAATAGTTCCATTTGTTTGGTTAACTTTCTTTTCCTAAGGTCAAAATAACTTCACATTCTATCTGGTAGCTATTCCCTAATTGCTTTCTCCACCTCTATATATTTCTGGTTAGGGAGGGCCTAAATCTAGTCCCCACCTACCTCTCTTCACTCCACTTCCCACTGGTTTTGTATCTCTCCCAGCTATTTATATAAGATAACTGCATGTTTGTGCTCTGTATTTCTTCTCTGTCCATGGAGGTGTCCAGATTTCATGTATGCTGTATGTATAAGTTGTATCTATGGATTGCATTCACAATGTGGTATTATTTATTACCAAATACTGAAACATATGTAATAAAGGAATAACAAGTCCATGCCTATGGTTTCTCTCTCATTATTGTTGTGCTCTTTACATTATATTATAGCCGTTCTCGTATGGCATTGAATTCTTTGGGATCATGCAACAAAGAGCTCAATGAGATTACTTATAAGAACTGCAACCCGAATGGTAAACTTGTGCACTGAGCACATCCATTCCCCCTTAAATATGTGTGTGTGCGCGCGCATGCATATTTACATACATACATATATATATGTGTGTGTGTGTGTGTGTGTGTGTGTGTGTGTATAATATGAACTATGTTTATATGATACTAAGCAGCATTTGTGAAATTTATAGGTGACTACATTCCAAAACAACTTAGTAAATGCTTATGTTCTGAAGTAAATTCATTTTCGTTATTAATCTAGATTTAAACTTTATATAAATTGCAATATGACAGTTCTTTTATAACAGCCATGCATGAAACAGTAGTGAACTGTACTGATTGACCTTGTGCTCTATCTATGACAGATTCTTCTTCAGCAGCAGCACAAAGGATTATCCAGTAGTTTAGTCTATATCCTCTATAAGATTATGCCTTCAAAGTTGAATGGCAATCCAGCTTATTTGAATTGAGAAAGAAGCAATGAATAGAAACTGCAGGAAACCAAATCCAGGTGATTTGAATAACAGTCTTTATTAAATGGAGCAACAGTTTTGATTTTATCTAAGGAAAGAACTATTCACTATAATGAAAAATTTCAAAGTAATCTAATAACAGTTAAGCTCCGAATTAACTCTGGCTTAGGTTAAGGTGTAGCGATAGGAATCATGATATGGTGATGAGTTAAAACTTAATTATTGCCTTGGTAAGACTAATTAATTTTAGGATTGTAAGTATGATACCAATGTCACAATCAAGTGCTTAACATCAAAGATATCACTTTTAATATCTATGTGTGTGTGGGTGTGTGTTTGTGTATATGTGTGTACATATGCATATATTTATATATGTTTAAGTGTACATTAATATATGTATAACGCTTAAGAACAGCAAAACTTCACAGCTTGAGATTCCAGGAGAAGTTTGCCAAACTGGTCATTTAAATGAGCAACATCTGGAGACTTACATTAAAACATACAAAGGAGACATGACAACAATGTGCAGACATGGAAGAATCTCACAAAGAAAGATAACTTAGCGTCTTTGAGAAATTACAAAGAGATCACATGAACAGTGGTGACAGCAGAAATTCACAGCAAAATGTTCCCAAATAGAATAAGGTAGTGGAAACAATAATTCAGCAGATTTTGTGCCTTGTGTCTCCATGCACTCCTTCAGGCATGAAGCACAAGACATGATATATATTATAGTGCTTCCACAGCATGAAACCACTGGTAGCTCATATTTAAATACTGTGAATTTAAATTATATATACACATACATATACGTGTGTGTGTGTGTGTGCAAGAGAGACAACTGTGCTGGTCTGATCATGTGTTGCAAATGGATGAGGACAACTGTATGAAAAAGTGTCACATCTTAGCAGTTGAGAGAACCTGCAGAAGAGGTAGACCCAGGAAGACCTGGGATGAGGTGGCGAAGTACAACCTTCAAACATTGGGTTTCACCAAGGCAATGGCAAGTGACCGAGACCTTTGGAGATAAGCTGTGCTTCAGAAGACCTGGCAAGCCAAGTGAGACCATAACCCGTGGCCTATGCCAGTGGTGTATAACCAGCCCATTTAAGAGTACCCTTCAATCATTAGACAATAAACTATGCTTCCAAACCTGCTGAGGTAAGTGAAATCGCTGTCATGGCCAATGACAGTACCACCTGATTGGCAGCCGTGCCAGTAGAACGTTAAAAGCACCATTCGAGCATGGTTGTTGCCAGTGCCACTGAACTAGCTCCATTTGAGCGTGGCCAATGCCAGTACTGCCTGACTGGCCCTTGTGCTGGTGGCACGTAAAAGCACCCACTACACTCTCAGAGTGGTTGGCGTTAGGAAGGGCATCCAGCTGTAGAAACTCTGCCAGATCAGATTGGAGCCTGGTGCAACCTTCTGGCTCGCCAGCCCTCAGTCAAACCATCCAACCCATGCTAGCATGGAAAATGGACATTAAACGATAATAATGATGATGATATATATATATATATATATATATATATATATATATATATATACACACAAACACACACACACACACAGAGAAACATATACACTTACATATTAATACATATATCACTCACTACATCCACCTCTGCTCCCATCTATAACCATCTGTTACTCTCTCCTCATGCTCTTATGAAACTACCCCCCCCCTTTCCTTTATCCACCTCCTCTACTATCTCCATCCTCTCTTATATTCATCTTCTTATGTCTTGAGAGTTTGCACTAGCATCCCATCATTACCATCTTTATCTTCTTCTCAGTTAATACTGTCCACCCTTATGCAAGGCAGCACAGCCAGGGATCTTTCTGATAGCAACATATCTGTATGATAGAGAGTACCCCTGTCATAGGATACCCTTTATCATACTTTAGACTCTCAACACCCAGCATAAAGCCACCATTTCCTCTCAAATACTTCACCCAACTTAGTCGAGAGTAGTTTTTTTTTCCTGTTCTTTTCCTCACAAGCAATCGTGACACATAAAAAATAGCATTATACACTGTAAAGCATTAGAAGTGCATCCAGTCATAGAAACCTTGCCAAAGTTGAGGCTGGACTTCAACACAACCCTGTGGCTCACCACATCCTGTCAAACTGTCCAGCCATGCTTGGATGTAACATGGTTATGAAAACGATGATTATGATGACGATGATTATGATGATGATATCTGTTATCATATAAATGTACAAATTTAAATCTTAAAAGATAACAGTTTGCAGTAACATCTATATTGATTTTAAGTCAACACCACATCTAGTTTCATATTCTAAACATTATATTTGTGTACAAAAAAATAATAATTAAAAACTGCAAAAAGTAGCTTCTTCCTTCCACTTTATCACATTCTAAGTTCAGAGCTTTCGATTAATGACTTTACTAAAGTGTTTTATCAACAGCATTTTGCTGATAACAAATTTCGAAATTATATACAAGAAATGTAGAAGTGTAATATTGAAGAAATTAATTTTTCACTTGAAACTTAATAACTTTGGCTTATTACCAGACTACTTAACAGGTGAAGTTTTGGTAAAAATGAAAATAATTTTTATAAGAATTATGTCGAAAATAAACTTTTGTTAATATGACAGTTGTCGTGTTGACGTGTAATAACCACCATAGTCATAATTCAGCATCCACTTTTCCATGCTTGGTCAAGCGAAACTTTGTTGAGGCAGATTTTCTACGGGTGGATGGCCTTCCTGTCATCAAACCTCACTTGTTTCCAAGTAAGGTAATATTACTTCATAACCAGACATGTTTCCATGGAAGATTTTGGGAACAAAGGACACTGCTTACATGATGGTTTACAACAAACCTGCAATATTAAAGGAAGGAGACAGTGACACACACACACACACACACACACACGATGGGTCTCTTCTCACAAATACACTTGCAAGGCTTCAGCTGGCGCAGCAGCAGCAGCAGCAGCAGCAGCAGCAGCAGCAGCAGCAGCAGCAGCAGTAGTAGTAGTAGTAGTAGTAGTAGTAGTAGTGACAGCAGCAACAGCAGTAATAAAGGTGCTGCTGCTGGTATCGTTATTATTTTCATGTTCACTTTTCCACACTCACATGGGTCAGGTGGAATTTTCCGAGGCAGATTTCCTACAAACCAGATGCCATTCCTGTTTCCAATCTCTACCTGCTTTCAAGTAGAGTATTTATCTCCTAATGGCCAGCCACGATTTCAGGGAAGATTGAAAACAAAGGACAATGCTTGTATAGAGTCATTTACAAGAAGCATACAATGTCACAACAAGGAGACAAATACACACACACACACACACACACGCACACATGACAGACCTCTTTCAGTTTTCATTGACCATATCCACCCACAAGGCTTTCATCAGCTTTGAGTTACAATAAAAGTCACTCGCTTGCAATGGCATGCAGAAAAATTGGTCATCTTTGTTCATAATCAAATGTAAGGTACCGGCATGGATGAGTAATGAAGATGTGGTTTTCAATTTAGTCCAACTTTGAGCAAGAATCTTCTGTAGTTCCTGGTCAAATAATGCCTTGTGAGTGAATTTGATAGATGGAGACTGTAGTAGTCTATCAAATGTGTGTGTGTGTTTGAGCGTGAGAGTATGTGTTGTCTGTTACCACTTGACAGCTGGTGTTGGTTTGTTTTCATCACCTCAGCTTAGTAGTTTATCCTAAACAGACCAATACAATAAGTGCCGGACTTTAAAGAATAAGTACTAGAGTGGATCTGACTGACAGAACTTTTAAAGGCAGAGCCCCAGCATGGCCACAGTCCAATAACTGAAGCATGTAACAGAATAAAAGAAGAATATTTATGAGTCAAAAAATTCTGAACAAGATTGGTAAACATGGAAAAATGACTTTAAAATGAAAAGAATCTCAAATGTATTGCAAATTCATTGCAAATATTGGTGAATCATTATTCTTTTCTACTCTAGATACAAGGCCTGAAATTTTGGGGGAGGGGGCCAGTCGATTAGATCGACCCCAGTATGCAACTAGTATTTAATTTATCGATCCCGAAAGGATGAAAGGCAAAGTCAACCTCGGCAGAATTTGAACTCAGAATGTAAAGACAGACGAAACATAGCTAAGCATTTCACCCACTGTGCTAATGTTTCTGCCAGCTCACCACCTTAATGGTAAATCATTATTGAAGTATGTAGGATCAGATGCCAGAATTGATAAGACTAACGCAGGCTACTGAGCCTAATATTAGAAGAACGTAAAAAAGGTGAGGGCAGCTATTTTAGAGGAAAAAATATCACTTCAATAATAAGAAGTTTTAAGGTAACTGAGTTCTAGAATTTATTGGACAAAGCAGATTTAAGGAAAAAAATAGGGACCCACACTGAAGGAGATCAAGAACAAACAACCACAGACTATTTGAGGAGAATTATATCTAAGAGAGTCAAAGGAAATTTTATTGTTCAGAGAAGCTTAAAAAGTGTAATCAATGGTTATAGATGCTATTCTCAAAGAATAGTAAATGCCATCTGTGACAAACGGTTTTTATTATAATCTTCATTAAGTGTTGCATTCTTTGTGTAAATTTCAAGTCATTGCATACTTACATCAACATGGATTTGAAGAACTTTATGAAAAATAAACAAACGACAAATATCAGACGGTTTTGATATGGAAACACATTGGGTCATAGAACTAAGATGACCTGCTGTTAAAGTTTCTGACAAAGAAAGTGATGACGCTTTCACACATGGCTACACCCGGTGAACCCAATATTGTGACATAAAGAATACTATGAACATTGACTACTTTTTGAAATGTTGAGTTTTAAAAGTTGCTTATAAAGAGAACAACAGAACAATTGCAATATGAATGTAATTGAAACACAATGTTCCATCAATGGAAAGCTTCTATTTTACAGAGAATCAGCTAAAAATAAAACCAAACATAAAATATATTTATAGAGATTTTATTTATTTAGATTTACAGATATATCTGAGTTGAAGTCCATTCAGACAAAAGTTATCAGAATTCATTGAAATAAATTTACAATGACTCACACTGTATATAAATGTAATAAAGTATATTATCATAATAATGCAATATAATTTGAATTGTGTATGAAATAGTTTACATAATACAGACAAGTTCAAGATAAGTTATTCAAATATGAAAATATATATAAGTATATACATGTAAGTATACTATACTATACTATACTATACTATACTATACTATACTATACTATATATATATATATATATATATATACACACACACACATATGAATGACTGAGTGGATAGGGATGCAATGTGGCAGGTGTTGCAGTTGTTCTATAGAGAAAGTAAGGCATGCATTAGGGTGGCTGGTGAAGTAAGTGAATGGTTTGACGTGAAGGTGGGTTTAAGACAGGGTTGCGTAATGTCTCTGTGGCTATTTAATTGATATATAGATGGTGTGTGGTGAGAGAGGTAAATGCTAGAACCTTTGGTAGGGGAGCCCAAATGGTGGGAGAAAATGGAGAGAAATGTTAGGTGAGTCAGTTGTTGTTTGCTGATGATACAGCACTGGTGGTGGATTTGGAAGAGCAACTGAAGAGTCTGGTGGTGGAGTTTGGAAGAGTGTGTGAGAGGAGGAAACTGAAAGAGAATGTAGCTAAGGGTAAGGTGATGAGATGTTCGAGAGATGGAATAGCTGGTAGGAAGGATGTGAGTATAAATGGTGGGATGTTAGAGGAGGTGAGTGTTTTTAAGTATCTGGGGTCAAGTGTGATGGTGGATGGGGGGTTGGCTGAGGAGGTGGGATACAGAGTGAGGGAGGGGAGTAAGATACTTGGAGTTGTGAAAGGTATGCTGAGAGATAAAAGGTTGAGTATGAAAGTGAAAGGAGGTGTGCATGAGGGTGTGATTGTGCTGACAATGTTATCTGGTGCAGGGACGTGGGGGCTGAGAGAGACGGAAAGGAGGTGACTAGATGTGTTTGACATGGGATGTTTGAGGGCTATGGTTGGTGTGGCACGGATGGACAGGGTAAGGAATGAGGAGGTGCAAAGACAGCAGGAATGAAAGTAGGAGAGTCTTGAGAAAAAAATGCTGTCAGATGATCTCTGTAGGTAAACGACTCCACACTGAAAATAACCATTAAATATTGGACACTTTAAAACAGACAATTTTATTTCAAAGACTCCAAGACAGGCATGGCTGTGTGGGTATGTAATGGAACTGAACTCAAAACCACATGATTGGAAAGCAAACTTTTAACCACACAGCTCAGCCTGTGACAACTGATAATGGATATCTTGAGAAGTTTCTTTCATATGAATGAAGTAATTCAATTAATTTTTCTCCAGGAAAAAATAATAAATACTGCTATATAATTATCCCATTATATATATTATAAGAAAGGAATAAACAAGTAAACAACACTACTATTAAATTTATAAATATTTATTACAGAGAACATACCAACAAACATAAAACAAAAAAACATAAATGAAGCTGATTCATTATTATCATTTCTTTTTGTATTAATTCACATCTAATATGGTAAAAAATTTTGACAGAATTTTACTATCTTCAAATCCATTAGCAGTAGAGTGAAAAGAAGCAAAGAAATCGATATTCTATAACTCTTTCCAACTTTCTTCTGAGAATTTAAGAACAAAATTCCTATTCTGCATTATCGAAATCCAGAGGAAGATTTCAGTGTAAACTCTGCCAAATTTTTCAATATTTTTGAAGAATATCATCCATGACTTTGAATTAAAATGAAATGAATTGGAAAAAAAGCAAATAAATCAATGAATATTTTCTTACTAAATGCATGAAATATTAGATGGAGTGGAACAAATAATTACTTGGTAGACTGCAAGAAATATTTCTATTAGAAAGTTTGCAGCATTAAAAGAACAAGAATGATACTAAACAACATTCAAGCATTCAATATGGTTGCCAGCAAGTGCATTTGAATAGGAAACAAATCCAGCAGAGTGGAAAAGGCACGCTTCATTTGAGATGTAATTGAGTGACCAATACTCTCTCCAATGAGCTGGCTGCACTAACCTCATCAATCATAGAAAAATGTGTGAGTATGAAAATAGATCATCAATTTAAGTAAAACTCTTTGGTGATAAGAAGAAGATGGCGAAGAATCTTACAGTTGATTTGAGTAGTTAGGTGATGGAAGTTGATCTTTCAGACAAGGCAACTAGACACAGATGGCAACATTAGAGTATCATGAGTTACTGAACATTCTTTTCAATATCTTGGTCACCATCCAAAAATATTGATCATAGAAAGAGCTTTCTTTATTTTAGCATCTCACCAATGAGACTGAGATATTAAAAAAAAAGTCTTAAAGACAAATGGTATTATTATTTAAAAAACACTTTACAAACAACAAAAGAAAAATTTAAGCAAAGAAATGGAAATGAAATTTGATGTCATGTTACACTGTTGGTATTAATGTCTAATAACTGAAATCTATTTTGATGCACATCATAACTCGTACAAGGTAACAGCAACAACAACAACAATAATAATTATTTCTGATTTAGGTAGAAGGCCAGCTAATTTGGGGGGGGGGGGGAAGAATGTTCGTTGGTTGCATTGACCCAGTGCTAGCATTTTATTTTATTGAACCTGATGAGAATGTAAAAAGACTGAAGAAATAGCACAAAATAGTTTTTCAATGGTCAATTCTTCAAGCTTACTGCCCTAACAATAACAACAGCAAAAAAAAAAAAAAAGATGATATTCACAAGGTAAAGGTATTCAGCATGCACAAATGAAGGGAAAGATTTGAAAGGAGTACAACAAAGAACTGCATAGACTATTGGTAGAATATTGCTTCAATGCCGTCAACTGGAACCTTGCTGGTCTACAAAGAATGGATGTAAAAGCTGTGAAACTTCCAACTAAAAATAAATAGCATTATCTAAAGGTGGACATAAACTACCTCTACCTACCAGGGAAATGAGGCAGAAGAGCGATGATCCAACTAAAAGTCTCATATAAAGCAGAAATAGTCTGCAAAGATACTTAAGACCAGTGATTGGATGATGATGTTGGTGAAAGGCTATGAACCCCAGAAGAAGTTCCATTCTATAAACAAAAAAGCTGAGAAATACGGAGCAGATAGACACATTACAGATATGGAAGATACTAATGCTAATCTAATGCTAATCTAATGCTAATGCTAATCTAATTCCAACAAAGGCAGCCAAAGTGTATAGGATGAAAGCAAAAACCTCTCCATGGCCAATACTATCTCCACATCCAGGAGCTGATGTAGACCAACCGAAAACCCATCAGTGGCTGCAGAGTTGAGAGCTGAAGGCAGAAACAGAGGGGTTCATTCTTGCTGTATAGAATCAGAGCGTAATACACACAAAAGCCAACATCCTCAAAAATGGAGCAAACCCCAAGTGCAGAGTTTCTGATGTTCACGATGAAACAATTGACCATATGCTACCTGGATGCTTAACCGTCACTCCAACTGAAAATAAACCTAAACATGACAGACTTTGCCAATACATTCACTGGACTTTCTGCAAAAGCCGATGCTGAATATGTCAGAAGCTGATATGAAAACCAGTCTCAACCAGAAGTTGAAAGTAACAGCATTACCATTCTTTGAGACTTTACAGCATATACAAAGTAGCATGAAAAAGTTCTCAGACCAGTTATGTTTAATTGCCATATTTGGAATCTGGCCTGGAAGTCATTTGCTATGAGTGAGCCAAGGACCATAAGTGAGTGAAGGACCTTGATCTTAATAACGGGGTTAAAACAGCAACCTTTGAGCTGTATTTTCCTCTAGGGAAGGAAAGAGATAGAAGTCCACAGGTGCTAAATAGGGTGAGTGTGTAAGTGATACCATGTTGCTTTTGGTGAGAAGCTCAAGAGTGAAGCAAGCTCAGTGGCAGGGTGCATTGTTGTCAGTGAAGAATCCGGACATTAGGATTGCCTGATCAGGCACAGACGACAGACCAACAACATCAACAATGCCATTGATTGTATTCCAGCGATCTTCATGCACAGGATGATGAATTTTCTCCACATTTCCAGGGGTAACACACATAGCAGGTCTTCTAGGGAAGTTCTTCTGCTTTTGAAGTGCTCATACCACTTGGAGCACCATGTACGACCCATTGCTTCATCATTGTAAGCATGTTCAATGTCTCTGAAGCAGACTTCCCGAGTTTAATGTTCGCTCTTTGTCCCTGTCCATGACAAAATCGCTGACCACAGCACACACATGATCCAAACAACACAAATTTCACAACTTGTGAAGTAGACACAGTGATGTCACTCAGCAAACTGCCTCGTGGAGGTCACTGAAACCATGTGGCTGTGTAGTGAATTTGTTCACCACACAGTCATGCTTGTGTCTGCCTACATGCAGGAATGAATGCATACATTCATACATACATACATATATATATATATATATGTGTGTGTGTGTGTGTGTGTGTGTGTGTGTGTGTGTTTGTATGAAGATATGTATGTATTTGAATTTAATGTAATATCTGTGACAAATATTTTTTTTTTATTTGGTGTCATTTAAAGAAATATTTTGCAATTCACTTTCTGATTTACAGTTATGAATATGTTTATTTATTTCCTTTTGTTGTACAAGACTTGAGGGAGTTTCCAGTGATAATTTGCCATCTATCATGTCTGCGAAAGAGTAATAAAGAAAGCTGAATCAATATTACCGGTATATTTCAGAATATTGGTTAGAAACGAAAATTTAATATTTCATTACAGAACAAAATATGCACGCAATTAGATTTGTGAGTGTGTGTGTGTGTGTGTGTGTGCGTGCATGCAGGTAGATAGATAGATAGATAGATAGGTAGATTGATAGATAGGTAGATAGATAGTTGTTTAGTGTTAACTGGCAGAAAAAGAGTATTCAATGCCATAGCAAAGATTACTAATATATTTCATAGTGGTTGAGTCAGACTCTTACTACTCAGATTCTCCTCTGTAGGTGACTCAGATTCTACTCAGATTCTCCTCTGTAGGTGACTCAATGTCATAGCTTGCCTAAAGATATCGGTTAAAGTAGTGAGGAAAGACAACCAATCAGATGAGGCGTGACACTACCATCAAGGAGCTTGATTCACAAGAAAGCTATAAATATCTGGGGATAAATGAAAGAGATGGTATACAACAGGCTATCATGAAGGAAAAAATAAGAAAGGAATATTACAGGAGAATAAGACTCGCACTAAAAACTGAACTCAACTCCAAAACTCGCAATGAAGCCATTAACACTCTGGCACTTCCGGTAGTCCAATATAGTTTTAACATCATTAACTGGAATTTTACGGAACTCCAATGCCTGGGCAGGAAGATAAGAAAACTACTAACATCTAAGAACATGTATCACCCAGAAGCAGATGTTGATCATCTGTACCTGCCTAGACATAATGTGGGGAGAGGAATGATGCAGGCAGAACTGTGCTCGAAGACCTCCACAAGAGCAATGAACAGGTACTTATCTAGTAGAGAGGAGTGGATGTTGCAGCTTGTGTGCAAACATAAAAGCAGCAAAAGATCACATTCCATTGTCAAGGAAGCTTGGAAATTCGCAAGGGAACTCGGCATTAAACCTGGATTAGATGAAGAACTTGAAACCACTGCCACCAAACAAGCAAAATAGATCAAACAGACTGCAAAAAGGAATGGACAGAAACAAACTGAGGAGTGGTGGAGCCAGAAGCCTCTTCATGGACAGTATATACTTCAAAGCCAAAATGATGATGTAGACCAAGCAACAACCCATCGGTAGCTGAGCAGCTCAGGACTGAAAGCAGAGGCTGAAGGTTTCATATTAGCGGCACAAGATCAAAGCTTGCTTACCAAAAACCACCAGGCTAACATTCTTCAAAACAGTTCTGACCCTAAATTCAGATTCTGTGATAAATTTGATGAAACTATAGACTATCTCATCTTGGGATGTCCTGTGCTGACACCAAACAAATACAAACATCACCATGATAGGGTAGGACAGTATCTACATTGGAAAATATGTAAACACAGCAAAATCAGCACTCCTGCTTACTGTTATGAACAGTCGTTGAAGGTTAAAATGCTTGAAGGTAAAAATGTCCCTATCTTCTGGGATTTTCAAGTCAACAATGACAGAACAATCCAGGCTACTTGACCAGACATCACCATTAAAGATAAGAAAGAAAAATACTTGTAGATTAATGTGGCAATTAAAGTCAGAACTGTTCCTGTTATTGCGGGTGCCCCTTGTATGATAAGAGAAGGATGTCAGAAACATCTAGATAATATCCCAGGAGAACCATGTCTCACAGAAATCCAAAAGATTGTGCTGACAAGTACTGACCACATCCTTAGAAAAACCTTATCCATTTAAATATCTGTGTTGTATTATATGAAGATATTTCGCTACTGCCCCTGCCACTTCCCTCCCCAAACTTTCAGTTATACTGTAACATCTCTTATCCTTCACTCGCCCTAGGATGCTGGGTGTATCTCAGTAAGTGATTGTAACAAATATGCAGATTTAAAAATAAATATTAATAATAATAATAATAATAATAATCACTTCTACTAAAGGCACAAGGGGGAGGGTGTTTAATCAATTACATTGACCCCAGTGTTTCACTGGTACTTAATTTATTGACCCTGAAAGGATGAAAGGCAAAGTCTACCTTGGTGGAATTTAAACTCAGAACATAAAGATGAATGAAATGCTGCTAAGCATTTTGTCCAATGTGCTGACGTTTCTTATTTCTTCACTGCCCACAAGGGGCTACACACAGAGGGGACAAACAAGGACAGACAAAGGGATTGCTAATGTGCTGACGTTTCTTATGTCTTCACTGCCCACAAGGGGCTACACACAGAGTGGACAAACAAGGACAGACAAAGGGATTGCTAATGTGCTGACGTTTCTTATGTCTTCACTGCCCACAAGGGGCTACACACAGAGGGGACAAACAAGGATAGACAAAGGGGTTGCTAATGTGCTGACGTTTCTTATTTCTTCACTGCCCACAAGGGGCTACACACAGAGGGGACAAACAAGGACAGACAAAAGGATTGCTAATGTGCTAATGTTTCTGCCAACTTGCCGCCATAATGATAATGATGATGAAGATAAAAATGATTTCAAATTGTTGGCACAAATGCCAACAATTTTGGTGAAGGGAGTCAGTCCATTAAATCAACCCCAGTACTCAACTGGTACCTATTTTACTGACCCCAAAAGGATGAAAGGCAAAGTCAGCTCCGTGGTAATCAGAATTTGGAATGTAAAGTCAGAAGAAATGCTTCTAAGCATTTGGCCTGATTTGCTCATATTTCAGTCAATTCACCACCATAACAACAACAACAACAATACTAATAATGTGTGTGAGTGTGTGTGTGTGTGTGTGTGTGTGTGTGTGTGTGTGTGTGTGTGTGTGCATGAGTCTCTATTTTCCTCGTCCACATGTGTGTGTTCATTCACTGGTTATAAACAATGCTTTCACTAAAGGTGCCACATACGTTTGCTGCCCACCTCAGAAGCAGATCCGGGCTTCACGAGATGTCTTGATATGCCACATAATGTTTGTAAGCAAAAGGCTTGATCAGACAGTATCATTTAATTCCAGTTTTCCATGGAAACATGTCTGAGCTGTTTGTTGTATAGAAGACTGGGAGATTGCTACACACAACTCTACCACCAAATACTTTTATCTGATCCAAATGAGGAAAAGTAGACATTAAAATGATGATCATGATGATGATGATGATATGCACCTATACATAAATTATGCATCTTTTAAATAGCTTGTATACATATATATATGAAGGTTTTCATGTGTGTATGTGTGTGTGTGTATATACATATATATATAAATAAATACACACACACACACACACACACACACACACACACATATATATATATATATATATACATTTTAAGCAAGTCTTTTCCAAATTCTAATAAAGTAAGCAATACTTCAGAAAAAAAGAGTTAAATATTTTTGTTTATTAAAGACTGGCCTGCAGAGTTATAATTCCGTTTCAACGGTCTTTAAAATTATATATTCACCCTCCGAACTGATTTACTTATTGGCTTTGAAAAACCATGAGCACTGGAGTGGAATTGTAACTCTATAAGCCAATCTTTAATAAATCAGATATGTACACATACATACGTATATACATATGTATTCACATTTACATGCACACACATACATGTGTGTATATATATATATATATATATATATATATATATATATAATTTTGATGTGCATGTGAGTGGATGTATGAATGTGTATGTGTGCTTATGTAAAATGATAAGAGAGGACAGAAGGAGAGAGAGAGAGAGAGAGAGAGAGGGGAAGCTAAGGGGGGAGAACAACAGAAGAGGGTGAGAGGGGGTAATATAAGAGTTGTTAAATTTTAACAAATGGAGAAATAGGATGGGAAATAAAAGTAACACTCTGCCTCCCATATAAACATATCTGTGTGTGCATGTGCATGTGTGTGTGTGTGTGTGTGTGTGAAAGAGAGAGAGAGATAAAAGAAGAGTAAAACGAATGGAGAAGAGCAAGGGTTTGTTTTGAAACATAGCTTATATCTGCCATATTTTATTCGTGTTCTTGCATCAGAGGGATGGCACAAAGGGAAGAATATAATTCAATTCGCTATAACATACTTGTACATTAAACAGAATCTTATCTATACATAGCAGTAGTGAAAGACTGAATCAATACAAGAGAGGGGGAGGAAGAGAGAGAGAAAGAGAGAATAAGAGAAAAAAGAGAGTAGAATATTGTGTGAGAGAAGCCTTGAGAATGGGATAGTAAGTGAAAAGAAAGGAAAGAGAAGGTGAGAGAAATCAATAAATGTAGATCAATAAGAAAATAATGAAGTTTAAACTTTACTTCACAATTATTGTTTTTATTGCTGGAGGCGTTGTTGTTGTTGTTGGCATTATTGAAATACTCCCGTCAGGTTTGCTTAGGGAAAAAATTATGGGCGCTCAATAGGACAGGTAATTAACCCAAATGTTACAGAAGATTTTACTTCTCCACATGTCATCAGTGATGGACCTAGAAGTAACCATCCGATCTTTAATATAGGGCTTGTAACCTTAGTAATTTAAGACTTAAATGTAGGACTTAAACCATCTGGTAGGACTTAAACCATCTGGTAGGACTTAAAACATCTGGTAGGGATATTTGTAGGCACAGCATTCGAGAGCTTAAATTTAATGATTTAATCATATGATAGGAATGTTTGTTGTAGTATTTCAAGATTTAAACCATGTCCAATACTCAATCCTATTGAACAACCACAGTTTTACTGAGAAAGATTTGTTTCACTGAGCTGTTGTTGATGATGATTAGCTCAGATGCAGCAGAACTGATCAAATGGTATTCCAGTTGTGAAATCCATCTCATCTTTCAAGGATCACATTATTTACTGCGTCCCTTTTTGTTTCAAGATTGAGGAATGGGATTTGAGGCATATTTGACTGCTATTTCAAGCAGGTCAAATGACTATATAAATCCCTTGTGAACAAATTTGCTGTTTAGCCCTTGGTCAACCCTGACTGTGCAGGCCTGAGATCAAAAGCATTCCAGCTGTGACCATCCTGTCTTTTTCCTATTTGCAATGACCATATAACCATGTAAGTTCACATGTCCTTGTTTTAAGATATGAGGCAAATGTGGCTGCTACATCTAACAGACCTAACCACCACATACATGATCTTTCATTGGTTCCTTATTAGCTTTTGTACAAATAAATAGACAGGAACAATTGGACAAGACCATCATCATCATCATCATCCTCATTTAACATCCACTTTCCATGCTAGCATGGGTTGGACCAATGCTCCGATTTTCAGTAGACGCATCAGGTAGCATTTTCATTTGATGGACTTCCTGAGTGCTGGACATGTCTGCTGCTGAGGAGTGCTCGATTCATGCCCGTTCCCTGCCTTCAGTCATGTTGTCGGAATCATAAGGAGGCCTTCCTCACACACATATCTGGGTATTTCGAACAGGATGTAGCCAACCTCTCTCTATGTCAAACCACAGTGGAAATGTTTCAAGGAAAAAGAGAATGAGAGAGAGAGAGAGAGAGAGAGAGAGAGAGAGAGAGAGAGAGAGAGAGAGAGAGAGAGAGAGAGTGCAAAATATAATGATGAATTCCTTTCAGTACCTGACATACATTGAAAGAATGAAAAAGCAAAATTGACGTTGATGAGATTTGAACTCAGAGCACAGAATGCCAGAATGCCTACTGCAATACAGTCTAAGTAATGTACTAACAATCCTTTCGAATCCCCATGTAACAACTGGCAGGTATTTAATGCATGGAACAAGCTTGGATGGAGTTGAAAGGCGAGGGGAGATAATCCTTCTTTTTTCTCTTTACCAGTCAGTGTTGATAAGTAAATCATTATCAAATGTTGCTAATTGCAGAACGTTCGCAGTCATTATCTCCTCTGTTAACGTTTCCTTTATTTACATTCGACAGCAGTTCATTATAAGAAAGTATTTGAAATATCTCATCTTGTCAATCGGCTTCTACTATTTCGTTATTAATAACCAAATTTTGAATATGTTTTCATAATGATGCCTTTAATGGACTTATGTCTGCAAGTTTATTTGAAGTATGATGATTTTTTTTTGTTTTTATTGCAGTTTGTGAATTTGTTTCATATTAAAATTTTGTATGAAGTGACTTCTTTTTACCCTCTTAATACATTTTGTTTGATTTTTAAATTTAAAAATTTAAAACACGATAAAAAGAAAAGAAAAACAATTTTCATTAGGAGTGGTGTTATATTTTTTTTTAATATAAAAATGAGAAATTTAAAAGCAAATATTTGAACAGCATTGTTAAAAACAACAACATTGTGTAATTCCTTCTGTCAAATATAATTCTTCAGAAAAGAACAAGTATTATCAATGTATTCTGTTTTTAATTTAATTATTTCTTCTCAATTCAATTTAGCTGTTTTCAAGTTATTTAAGAGATTGCACTTGTGTAGATAATGCAACACTTAAGGGACATTGATAATTGAACAAGACAAGTTTACATATTTTCAGTTAATAATCTCATTACTTAATTTCAACAGGAATAATCCTTTACTAGATTCTTCCCCACCACCACCACATCTTCCACCCCACCACCACCTCTTCCCCCACCACCACCTCTTCCCCCCCACACTCATCCTTCATCACCTTCTCTTCAGGCTAAAAAATTATTCTCAATTTTCAGTTTTCCAGGAAGCAAACAAATGTATCTGCCAATAATTTCCCAAACATATTTTTCATATTGTTGAGCAAACAGACAACTGACTAAAATTATTATTATTATTATTATATAACATATTGAATTCTTCAGGCTGGAATTACCTATTAAAGATATTTATATTGGAGTATAAGAGTGGATGGGGATGGAAGGGAAGGAAGAATATTTTTAAATCCTTCATTTACTGATGAAGTAATTTTAATTACACATAATTTTATGAGTTAAAATAAACAAAAGACACTAGAACACCATCCTTCCCCATCGCCATTAATATAAAAATAATGAAGAACATAATCCAGCCAAAATCTATTTCACAAAGACACAAATATTAAAGTAAACAATATTCTTGAAAAAGAATTTCTTCTTTTTTTTGGGGGGTTTTTCAAAGAATTTCATTCTAGTTGCTTTCTTTGAAATGATTTCTCAAAAGAAAATGGTTAGAATGTTGAACAATACAAAGTGAAATAAGTTATTCATCATCATCATCATCATTAATAACACTGTCATTACTATTTTGGTATATATTTTCCCACACCAAAACACCAGTTAATGGAATCTCGAAAGAAATCTTATAAATACATGCTGCTATGCCAATGACAAAATAAATAAATAAATAAGTGCAAATTCTTGAAACAAAAAAAAAAAAAAATCAAAATTTTTCCAGTTTAGAAAGAATTTCAAAAATTAAGAAATTGTTTAGAATGTCAAACATTTTTGAATCATTTTTGAAATTGCTGAAAAAGTCTGCAGGGAAGGAAAAAAATCTTAACAAAACAAGCAAAAATTACATAAAGATATTTATTACAATCAAACTCACTCTCCACTATATTCTACTTTTAATTAAAATTAATTAATTTAAATTCTGAGGTTTGTCTCCCCTGCCTCTCTTAACAAAACTTTGTCGTTGAGCTAATTATTTTTCTTTCCTACTTCCTACAGAGGTTATTTTAGTTGATTACATTTTCTTGATGTGACAAACTTTATTTCAAAAAATTTTCTTCCAGGAAAATATAAAATTTTGCATTTTGTTATTTCTTTCTCATTGACTATTCTTATGGCTAATTAACCTTCTAATCAGCTATGATCAAGCAAATCAATAACAAATGGCATTCCAACCATGACTATCCTGTCCAATCTGGGTTTTTTTTCCCCCTGACATGTATATCTGGGACATCTAATATGTTTTTCCTAATTTAAACAGAATGGTACAATTTCAAAAGATATTTTCTTACTAACAGAACATTTCAAGTATTTACTTAAACAGCCAGCTCAGGGTCTTGTTTAAGTTAGCTTTTTACTGTTGTTGTTATTGATGTTCCAGCCAGGAGCAGTCATCCTGTCTCTTTTTTATTTTTTAGGGGTGTCTTGAACCACATTATTCCGTATTTAGCCCTTTTCTAATATGTATATAAGACTTACCAACTTATTAAACTGGTTGCCAATCAACAGGAATGTACTTTGAAGACCTATTCATATTTCACTTTTCCTGTGTGATGGGAAGAGAGGAAATATATGCATGAAAAAGTAAGTACTGTACTTTGTACTGGTTTTCAATAGATTATTACTCCTGTCACAACTGCTTGACAACAAGTGTTGGTCTGTTTATGTTCCTATAACAATAGCAGTTCAGCAAAAGAGACTAATAGAATAAGTATCAGATTTAAAAAAATTAGTATTTTAGTTGATTTGTTTGAAATAATTCTGCAAGCCAGTGCTCCAGTATGACCACAGTCCAGTGACTGAAACATAAAAGACATGAAGTTAGCAACATTTTCCATTTATTCGTCTTTAATCTGAAGAAGGAATCATTTTGGGAGGCAATCAAATAAATTCATTATTTGTAGTATTCCTCTTGAATATTTTTTCCCTGTAGCCATCTTCTTTTCATTCCTTCAAAGTCTTGAAAATACTTTGAGCTTCAATTGTTAACAGGTTTACAGGTATTGGGGGGGGGGCGTGTGTGCATGTGTTATCCGGTTTTCCATGCAGAGCATTAACAGTTTCTCCATTTTGTGGAGAAGTCTTTCTTGTTTCTTTGTTATTGCTGTTGACTGCATGGTGGCTGAACAGCATCCAAGAAAGGCATCCTTTCTCCTTAAGAAAAGTAAATGCTATCGTACATGATCTGCAGTTATCTCATTCAACAATCTCCATTATTCTTGAGAATAAAGGACTCTTCTTCCTTTGCATCTCAGGAGAGCGCTTACTTTTGGGGGTTTTTTTCTGTTCTTTGTGTTGGTCAAGCATTTTTGTTTTAGCCTCTGAATCAAGTGGCTTCCTTTGTTTCTTGCCTTGTGTATTTATTGGTAGATGGAGAAATCTCCCTTTGGCATGACATCTTTGAGGCTGGTAAATCCAAGATCTCTGTAATATGGTTGCTACTGAAGCATAACTAATGCCAGGAGATTATGTGATGCTGTTACGAGGAGATACCAATTCTCAGACAGCAAGCAGGAATATTTTCATGATCACACATACACACACACACACACACACTTGGTTGTAACTGTGAGTGGATCCAAGACACACAGACTGTCAACATCAATGTCTGTGCAGATATGGCTGTGCGGTTGAGTAGTTTGATTCCTATCCACATGACTTCAGGTTCAGTCCCACAGCATGGAAAATATCTTTCTTCTACTATAGCCCCAGATGGATGAATGCATCAAGTAAATTTGGTTGATGGAAACTGTGCAGAAATCCATCACCTGTGTATGTCTCTGTGTGTGTGTGTGTGTGCTTGTGGTCAACTCACAAACTAATGTGGTTTGTTTAATCCCCATAACTTAGCAATTTGGTGATAAAAACCGATAAAGTGCCAAACTTAAAAATATAAGTACCGAGGTCAATCTCATTGTTTGTCTATGGGGCCTCCATATGTCTCAATGCACCAAAGGTCTCTACCCACTTAAATTTGCTCTCCAAGGCTAAACAACTGGGCTGGGTTACTATGCTTTTTCTTACATAAAACCAGGACTTGTCTGTGCATGCAACTCTCTCTTTCCTCTCTTCCTAACACTGATGTTGTCCAAATGAAAGACACAGACCAAAACAGCTCAATATCAGTGTTAGCATCGATGGTTTTTATCAGAATGTAAAGAGTCGGATAAGATACTGCAAAGCAACATGTCTGACACTGCAACAATCCCACCTGTTCACACTTATAAACGGGTACCTTATTTATACCTATTGAAAAGGTGAAAAGTAAAGCTAGCCCTGATGAATTGAGAGAAGGTGAGAAAGAAAGAGAGAGAGAGAAAGAGAGAGAGAAAGAGAGAGAGAGAGAGAGAGCTAAAGAATGTAGTGCAAGGCATTCTATGGTTTTGTGAATTTATGATAGCCAGCCTTGTAGTTAGAGCTCAGTACTTTCTGCAGCTTGCAATGGAGAGTAAACAAACTAGTTTCCTTTCTTTAGGAACTAATTACTTACCAATGTCTGTCTCTACAGTGACTGTAAACAAGTAGCTTACATTTTAGAAATGTAAGAAAATAAACAAGATTATACAATGCATTACAAAACTGGTGCAAGGTTGATGGCCAAGCACTCGAATGTTGGGCCTCATGGAGGCGATGACTAGCGACAAGACCTTTGGTGATATGCTGTGCTTGAAAAGACCTGTCAAGTCAAGTGAAATCGATGCCATGGTCATTGCTGGTGTCGTGTAAATGGCACCTGTGAAATTGTAATCAAAGCCATTACAGATAGCATGATCTTTGAATGTTGGGCCTGAAAGAGGTGAGGGATGAGGTGGTGAAGCATGATCTTTGAATGTTGTGCCCCATGACAAGTGACCAAGACTTTAATAGTATGCTGTGCTTAAGAAGACTTATCAAACCAAGTGAAACTGTAGTCGTGGCATGCCTAGTTTCTCTAAGTAGTCTTCAGGCTCTAAGCATATGACCTAGACAAGTTAGAAATCAGGACAACAGAACAGGAGAAATCCCAAGAAAAAAACAGATGAAGGTGGAGGTGAAAAAGTGGAAGAACTAAAAGAACTGGAAAAAAAAGGAGTTATGTCCCCTTTGACCATATAGTAAGGCTAAATGGTGTAGAAACAATGGAAGGGATCTAAAGTCTGTAATACAGCTGCTCTATTTGGAGAGGGTGGTGTTTTCCAATTTGCCAAAAGAAACTTGTCTACATATCTGCATTTATTGAAAATTTCTGATCTGAAATTCTGCAGTGTGGTGGAATTCTTAGATCTAAAAAAGGATGTGTGCTCTTTCAGCTAAGCATATGTGCACACACACGTGCACATACACACACACACACACACACACATATACACAATACACTGAGATCTGATTGTATAAACAGATGATAGGAAAAGTACTCAATATATGTAACAGAGTTTATTTATTTATCTAGTCAAAGCTGATGATTCACAGCACAGCTTTTCAGTGTTTGTTGGTAGTGCCAACCTTCAGGTTACAAAGAATTGAATCACTTTGTTCCCTGAAGAAATGCACAACTTTCAATAAATATATATTTGTGCATGTGCCCACATATGTGTGTGCACATTTGTTGCATACAAAAGTGACCATGAAAATGATGGTGATGATGATACATATGTGTTTATGTGTGTATGTAAGTGTGTGTGTGTGTGTGTGTATATATATATATATATATATATATATATATATATATATATACACATACAGGCACAGGCATGGCTGTATGGTAAGAACTCTGCTTCCGAACCAGATGGTTCCGAGTTCAGTCCCACTGCATGGCACCTTGGGCAAGTAACTTCTACTATAGCCTTGGGCTGACCAAAGCCTTGTGAGTGGATTTGGTAGATGGAAAATGAAAGAAGCCCGTTGCATATATATATATATATATATATATATATATATATATATATATATATATATATATGAATACATATATATATATATTTATGTATGTGTGTCTGTGTTTATCCCTCCACCATCGCTTAACAACTGACGTTGGTGTGTTTACATCCTCAAAACTTAGTGGTTTGGCAAAAGATCAATAAGATAAGTACAAGGCCTACAAAGAATAAGTCCTGAGGTTGATTTCTTTGGCTAAAGGTGGTGCTACAGCATGGTCACAGTCAAGTGATTGAAACAAGTAAATGAATAAAATAATATATACACACACATACATATACATACATCAATTAGACTTCTAGCAACAATACATGTAAATAATTTCATTTCTCTGGCAGTGAATTAATGGCAGGACTTTTGCAGCTCGGCAGAAAACTCTGAGATTTTGTGCAATAACAAAAATCACCATTAACAACTATATTTCGCTGAAAGGCAAGCATTTAAATCATCATCTTATTATCTGCCAGTTGGGGGACTGCTGTACATTTTCCAATGACTCCCGTCAGTATTTCACTATTTTCTTTTTTTTTCTTTTTTTTTCTTTCCCATATGCCTAATAGCTCTTCCCAGCTAACAACAAGCCTAGCTGCTTCATTAGTGTGAACACTAATGCACAAGTGCAACTAGTTTATGACAATACAGTTGTGAGCTGATTAGATCTACATACACTTACTGCCTAAAGCAAATATTTTTCCAGGAAACTGAATATTCAATCTTTTAAGAAATAAAATCCAAAATAGAAACAGAGACAAATAGAAAAATAGATGTCGACATGAGAAAGAGATAAGTTGAGATGAATGTTCTTTGTATGTTGTGTGTTTTTTGTGCATTGTAGAAACACTGATGTCTTATTGGAACTTCAGGTTTTCATTTTATTATTTTATTCATTTATATATATATATATACTTATTTATTTATATTTTTGTAACTGTCAGACTCTGTGATAAATTCTTGCATAATTATAGTCATTTGTCTACTGTCTTGTAGAATAGGCATTGAAAGCAAATTTTGTATGTTGCTTCTGTTAACTAAGCTAATTATTTGTTATTGATGATGATACTACTACTACTACTACTACTACTACTACTATTACTACTACTACTACTACTACTAATAATAATAATAATAATGATGATGATGATAATGATGATAAGTAAGAGTAGAAGTAGTAATAAAGATAAAAATTTGTTATATTTGCCATGGGGGTGTGAGATGATGGGGACATTGCGAAGACAGGTAAGAATTTTTGTGATGTGGAAGTGGTTTACATAAGAATTGGATGAGGGCAGAAAAGAGTGGGGGGGGAGATGAGAAATCGGATGGAAAGGATTACAAAACATCTGAAGATGTGGATGATGCAGTTCTCTTGAAACAGGAAAGCCTGAAGCTTGTGCCAGTCATGGGAGCCCCCCCACCCCCACCCAGCCACCTTCACCAGCAATATGAACCCGTATCCGTATATAATAAAGGTAGGACTACTATAGCTCCCACTTTTCCTCCTACTCCTTCTACTGTAAATAATAATAATAATAATAATAATAATAATAATAATAATGATGATGATTTCATTTATTTGCCACAAGGGCAAAGGACGAGGGGGGACAGACATAAAAGTGTGAGGGTTTACATATAATGAAAGGATAACAAAAAAATAAAGTATATATGGTATACACTGAAAAAGAAGGGCCATATACAAAGCATACAAAGGGTGGGTGGATGGCAGGGAGGATGATAGAGATGTAGCCCTCCTGATACAGGAAGAGCTCAGGCATAATCAAGACAGACAAGGTATTGGCGAACTGAAGCCTGGATATAGTAATCTTTAAAAGGGACAAACAAAAGTGCCTAATAATTGATGTGACAGTGCCAGGAGATCAACATATTATCATGAAAGAAAAAGAGATTGATAGATATGGAGAGCTGAGAATTGAGATCACCAAGATGTGGCAGCTACGAGAGTCAAACATAAAGGTTGTCCCTATTGTCATCAGAGCATTGGGTTCAATACCACCCAACCTGAAAAAAAAAAACATCTGAAAACTTTAGAAATACCTTACAATCTAGGTGTATTGCAAAAGTCGGCATTACTTGGAACTGCACGCCTATTGCGAAAAGTACTGTCTGTCTGAGGTCCTTGTTATGACTTGACAAACAGTACAAACCCCTGGTAGACACAATATCTTCAATCAACAACAGTAGTAGTAGTAGTAGTAGTAAAATAATAATAATAATAATAATCTCAAGCAGCAGTACTAGAGTGGAATATATTTTTGAGTGATTCCAATAAATTTAATGAAGTATATGACTTGCTTAATACTTTTGGATATGGCAATGTTACTAAACAAGTTCAACACATTCTTCGGAGGATAAAGTCTTGGAGATATATAATTCCATTGGATTACAACTGTCATGGAGAAAATGACATCTTTAAAAATCTCATGTCATCAAAGTAAAGACACTAAGATCTTTCCCAGTGATTGAGATATTTAATTTTTCTTTTTCATTTTTAAAAATTTTATTTTATAGATCTTCAGGACATGATAAGAAACTGACAAGTTAATTAAAATAAAACAGAAGTTCATTTTCAACTAATAATGAACACAGTTTGCCTGTATCTATGAAAAATAGTGTGGGTGGATGAGGAGGAGGATGAAGTTGTAGAATAACTGACTGATATATATTATAGTTTACAATTGATGAACAGGCAGTAGTATACTAGTGTTAATTTCATCCAGTAGAAAGTAGTAATTTCCATTCAATGAAGAATTTAGATTGATGAACTTCTGACCTACATGACAATGTGTTCCAACCCAAGTATGGCTATCATGTTGTACTCCTGGAAAGTACATAACTTTTTTTGTAGGACTTCAGCTTCTTTTCCTATTTAACTATTGCTATAACAAAACCTGTCCACCCGGCTTAGAATATGCTAAAAACTGTATAAAAAAAAATGATGCATGTCAGTTTGGCAAAAAGCAGTGGAAGGGAAGTTAATCTAAAGTTCAATGGAATTGATCTCTCCAGAATTGTTTTTCTATTAAACTCAAGTCAATGAAAGCATATAATCGGGAATTGCTCTTTTAATCTTTTAGTCAGCAAGGAAGACAGTACCCGTGACCCTTTACAGAGCCTTTGAGATTGGTGATCAGGTGAGAGTGCTTAAAGTAGAGTGGAGTCTGCTAAAAGGACCCAAGGTACCAGGGATGTATTACTCTAAGAGTGTGATACTGAAGGAGCTGATACTTCTGAATATCATTAGAAATTATTTCTTGATAAAGTGTCCTCATTAACTTGGCTTATAAAATCAAAGCAATCTAGACAAAATTATTTAAGTGTATTTACACATGCACAATAGCTTATATCATACAGTGTGTACAATAAATAAGGCAAATGTTTTTGTTTCAAATTGTTAAACCAGACAACCCACAGAAGAATAAAAGAACTGAAGTAAAATGGTAAACGGTAAAGTAACAATGAAAAAATAAATCAATGAATGCTTTTACAATATCAGTTTATCGATTTCTTTCTAGCTTGACCAACATATTCATTTGGCATTTTTTTTAGCTCTCATTGATGAAAATGTTAATGTGCCTACAAGATTAATTATAATTAACTGGTTCTCATAGATCAGAAGGGATACTAAACACAGAAGCAGACAATCTAGTTAAGATTAGTTCATAGATGTGAGTCATGAAAAGATATGAACTGTTCTTAAGAACAAATTCAATTTAAGATTTCCTAAGACCAACTGATAGAATATAAATGATAATAGATATTGATCAGGTAAATATAGACAACTAAGACGTAGATATTGTTTTAATAGTTATAAGAAAAAGCTTCAGATATTCTGCTCTGTACCTGTGAGAATGTCATAACCCAATGTGTCACAAGGGGCCTCACTTGGAAACTTCTCATTCGTGGCCAACCTATTCGTCTCTAAGTTACACAAATAAAAACTTTTCAAGACAGCACTAAAAACTATGAAAATATTTGCAAATTATAAATTTAGTTCCAGCCATTTATATTCTGAGTTCAAATCTCCCCAAGATCAACACTGAATTCCATTCATCTAAGGGCAGAGACTACTTACAAGTTATATGTGTTGTCATTTAAATCTACAGTGCTTAAATTGGCACACCATTCATGGCAATTACTTTCAGCCATGATGGATGTACTGTATTAAAGTTAGGCATTTTTGGTTATGGGCATAGAACTGTGCCAGTGTTGGGTTATGAAGCTTGAATACATTTAGGTTTAAGGATCTATTAATAGAGCAAAATAAACTTTATGGTCAACTGCAGAGCCTATCAACACACTCTACAATGAATTGTCAATTGGTGAGATGAGGCACCAGTTAAGTGATCAGGGCTATGAACCACTTGTGGATGTCTGTAGCAATGTCCAAGGAATTCTAAATTGCACAGGCTGACACTTATACTTACTTAACCATGACACTAGCCACCTATCAACTATTGGTGTTCTCTCCAAAAGTGGCTAAAATGAAACACACAAGCACAAAAGAAGCCTCTCCTTTTCTAGCTCGGAACTCTGCCCGGCAGGGTACAGCTACCAGCCTCCATTTCCTTTCATCATGACCCTCTTGCCAATTCTATGCCAAGTGTCCCTTTTCTTCTGTTCTATCAATTAGAATTATCTTAGATCTGCAAGGGTGGAGTATAAATGTTCCAAAAGCGTATCCAACATAAGTGTGTGTCTCCTACTGCATTTCAATGTATGCGCCTTGACATATTATGCATGTGACTGCAAATGAAAGCATTAAATCAGTCAGAACCTGTCTCCTCTCTGAGATTAAAAATTAATGTTCAAGACATAAAAAGTTCTTTTTGTCTTTCTACACTGTGTTATTCTGTACTTCACTATACGTGCTTCATGCAGAAGACACTCCTGAGAAGTTCTCCACTGCCACTATTTCAAAGTCTGGTTATTGCATTCTAGACCAGTGCTACTCAAAGTGGTGGTTCACAGACTGGTGCTGGTCCGTGAGCCATCAGCTGCCAGTATGCAGCGAGTTTCCAGAAAAGAAAGAGACATTATAAAATATTTATAATGTAATATTGTATTATTTGTTTACAAAATAAATATAAGATAAAAAAAATTGTCAACTTTTATTATATTCATTATATATATTGTTTCCAGTATAAATTAATATTATTAAGAAATATTTCCAGTCCCTGACACATTGGAAAAAAAGCACTGTTCTAAACTATGCTTTACTGAGGAGATTTAATAAAACTGAAACATGTCTGGAATTGTTACATCAAAATGCTTTTAAGCCATTTTCACAACTACAGAGGAGTGGGGGGGGGAAGTAGTCTTGCATTCCCATGACAACCAAACTTATCAAGGCTGCCTTTTTGAGACAGTAATGCTTCATGGCTGGAAACCTCTTCTGTTGTCCACTCTTTTTAGTTACCTCTTATGGCAAACAAAGTTTGAGTGCAATGGTTTTTAAACTGCTGTAAATAGTCGTCAGCACCAACACATTCGCTATCATTCTCACAACCAGCAGCACCACCACCACTTCTGTTGCCATCATCACCTCCACCACCATCATCATTACTACCACCACTACATTCATTCCGTTTCTGCTTTCCATCTGATATGGGGTCGAGTGGTTACACAGGATCCAATAGATTATAACACTGTGTCTTGCTTCAGTGTCTCAGTTCTGACAAAATTTCAACGGCCAGGTGTTGAGTGCTATCGAAGTGGCATCAACATGTGATTTATGTCAAAAAAGATAACTTGCTATTAAAGGAGTGAACGGGAGAGTTTCGATTCGGCCACTGCCCACAATGGATGTTAGAGTCCAAGATACAAGGTGCCACATAAAAAGCATTGGTGTAGGTGCTGTGTAAAAGAACACCCAGCACACTCTGTGAAGTGGTTGGCATCAGGAAGGGCATCCAGCTGTAGAAACCATGCCAAAACAGACAATGGAACCTGGTGCAGCCCCTAGCCTTGCCTGTTCCTGTCAAGACGTCCAACCCATGCCAGCATGGAAAATGGAATCAAACGTTGATGATGATAATGATGGTGATGTGATATACTACACTTGAATTCAAAAGATAACATGGTCTTGATACAAATACCATTAATCATTCACCAAAGTCTTCCTTAATTAGGACTGGCCTGGGGTTATATAAAATCACCAAGGTGTTATGAATATTGATCTCAAATATCAATGTTGTAATGGTCTAATACAATAACAAAAACAACAACAGCCACATCGTCAACTTAATCATCACTGTCATTGTTGTGTCTGCTTTACTGTGCTACTAAATGGAAATGTAACCAAAAAAAAAAAAAAAAAAAAAATGCTGTTTTCAGACAAATTAATTTTTTTAATATTCCGCCTTTCATTTATTGATACCTGAAGCTAAACAATAAATTTTCGAATATTTAGTAATCTTTAAATCAATGCAAGCTGTATATTCTACTGAGCACAATATTGTCATTGAAATGAAATGAAATATTGAGAAAATATGAAGAGAGAGGACTTCTTAGCCCTGCAAGATATAAGGTAACCTCTTTGGTGTTGGTGCCATAATCAAAAATATCAAGTACATAATGTAAAGTGCCCTGTATTTGAAAAGAGAGAAAATAGTTTAAAGAAGTCCCTTTGGTCTTATTGAGGATATGACAATCTCTCTAGCATGATAAAGAAAAGAAGATACAGCCATTCTGTGTAATGGCTGATGTTATGAAAAGCATCAAGCCATGAAAACCATGATGCCAAAAATGAAATGGACAAATGAGACATGATTCTTCAAACCTTCCAAGAGGCTAGTGATTCCCAACAAGATCTGAACTGTAAACTATCCAACACACATAGAAAACAGACATAAAATAATGAGGATTTATAAACACACACAGACACACACGTATCCACCACAAGGTGCAGTCCTTGATGTGGTGTGGTGGCTTGTATGCCTCATTGAGACTTTGAGCTTATACCAGTGGAGCGCAAGTTCCTAGAAAGGCCTCTATGTTGCACAGACCAAAGGATAGAGACCAGACTGATACGGCTACCTCTTTCCAGAGATAAAAAATGAGTTTGCAAATGACCAACACTTCTATCCAGGACCAAAGAAAGTTACAGAAGCATCGATAACAATCTAAACCAACAAAACTTGGGAGAGGACTGTCTTTTGTTTTCTGTTCTTTATGTAATAGGAGAGAGGTAAACAAGACAGCCAGGGTCAAGAACAATAGGAGAAAAGTTATCTATGGCCTATGCCTTAGAGAGAGCAAAGTGCTCAAGTAAGCATATCCATACACACACACACACACAATATACATGTAGTATATTTGCCACCTAAATGTGGCGGTCCCATAGGGGACAACGCTACTATTGTTTATAGCCCCAGGAAGACACCTCTTCCAGCTTGCTAACGACACACTGTCTGTGTCTGATTGGTATTTGTGAAGGAAAATCATCATTCATATCTCTAGTCTTAAATGCAGGCCCAGGTTTCTGGGCAGTAACCCGTCTTCAGTGTGTGATAATCACCAGCTAGTGCAAATACTAATAAGACACAGACAGTGTGTCATTAGCAAGCTGGAGGAGGTGCCCTCCTGGGGCTATAAACAACAGTAGCATCGTCCCCTATGGGACTGCCACATTTAGGCAGCAAATATACTTCACGATTCCATGCTGCTACTGTTTACTTCTCGCTCAGTGATTTAATATTGCTCTCTCTCTCTCTCTCTCTCTCTCTCTCTCTATATATATATATATATATATATATATATAGCCATTTATTTACTTTTACATCTATTCCCATGCTAGCATGGGTTAGATGAATATATTATTCAGGCATTGTTTTTACACCTGGATGCTCTTCCTCTCACCAACCCACTAACTCAATTTGGTTTTTCAAGTAAGGGAGCTCTTATATGAAATAAGAGAAAGCACAGACGCAGCAGCAGATTTGATGAGAGGGGAAATAACATCACTGCATATAATTCAGTGATTTTTGCAGAAGTGCATACATGCATAAATAAAGAAGTAAATAAATAAATGCATGAATGCCTAACTGTCAGTCTGGATAAGCTTGGATTTTCAGACAAAAGAAATCAACTGATTTACACATTACAAATACAATCTGTAAGTGGAACAATAAAACTATACAAGACTTTTTTCAGGTTTAAAATGTGACATTGTTTTCGTTATCTACATTCCAAAGATAGAGCTGTGTATCTTTGTTAGAAACCAGCTCCTTCTTCAGAGGGAGAATTTAAATGATTAAAAAAGAAAAAAAACAAACACAAGTCATTGAAAGTGCTTCAACCTGTTGGAAACCAAACTTAGATCTTCCTCAATTTACACCCTGTTATCTTCAAAACTAAAGGCATGCATTGGGCATTTTAGTATGTTATTTAATTAAAAAAGGAAGATCACCTTGATAATTAAGTCTACTATAAAAATATTTCATTATAATATATATATATATATATATATATATATATATATATATATATATATATACATATATACATATCAATTCTTTTATGGTTTCAGTCACTGGACATCTGCCATGCTAACTCTTTCATACAGCTTACAAAATTATATCAACAACAGAATTAATTTCAGTCTCATAATTATTTTATTGGTAACACACACACACACACACACTCACACACACACATACACACCTATATGCATAAATCTATTATCATCATCATCACCATCAACATGCACATTTCCATGCTCACATGGGTCAGTCAGAATTTGTCAAAGAAGTCTTTCTATGGCCAGATGTCTTTCCTGTTTCCAAGCAAGGCAATATATTCCCTTTGCCAGACATTGTTTCCAGAAAGACTGGACATAAACAATGCAGCTTGTATGACTATGATGCTCAAAGACAACCATCAAATGACGTCAAGAGTGAACACACACACGCACACACACGCACACACACGCACACACACACACGCACACACACGCACACACACACACACACACGCACACACACACACGCACACACACGCACACACACGCACACACACACACGCACACACACGCACACACACACACACACACACAAGACAGACTTGTTTCAGTTTTCATCAAACAAACCCACTCCTAGCACACCACACAATGGGACTGAACCCATGACCACAGAAGCAAGCATCTCCAACATACATCCTACCTGTGCATATATATACATACATGCATATATATATAAATTTAAATAGTAGTTAAAACAGCCTCATTAAGGGATTTTAATTTGAATATATATATATGCACAAACTCATGAATTTTCTGACCGAGACCTTTGGAAATATGCTGTGCGTGAGAAGACCCGGCAAGCCAAGTGAGACCTAAATCCAAGGCCTCTGCCAGGGGTGTAGCCAGCCCACTTATGCGTATCTTTCCTTCTTTGGACACTAAACTCCGCTTGCGAAGACCTGTTGAGGCAAGTGAAATCGAAACCGAACTAAATTCAACAACCGGCACCCATGCCAACGTCGTCTCCTTCATTGGACACGAAACTCAGCTTGCGAAGACTTATTGGGGCAAGCGAAAGCGAAATCAGGATGGCACCTGTGCCCAGCGTCGCCTTTCTGGCACTTGTGCCCGTGGCATGTGTAATGGCCTTTCGAGCGAGATCGTTGCCAGTGCCCCTGGACTTGCTCTTGTGTGGGTGGCACAAAAAATACACCATTTGAGCGTAGCTGTTGCCAGTACTGCCTAACTGGCTTCGTGCGAGTGGCACGTAAAAGCACCCACTACACTCTCAGAGTGGTTGGCGTTAGGAAGGGCATTCAGCTGTAGAAACTCTGCCGAATCAGATTGGAGCCTGGTGTAGCCATCTGATTTCACCAGTCCTCAGTCAAATCGTCCAACCCATGCTAGCATGTTAAACGACGATGATGATGATGATGATGATGATGATATATATATATATAAAACATAAGGCTAAAATCTATATAAGATTTTAACAAGTAGCCAGTATGTAAACCAATAAAGGAAAAAAATTAATACAAGGTATGTAAATCTAGCAAATAGGGCAGGTGCGCAGGTGATACCACATTGTTGTTTTTGGTGATAAACTCATGAGTGAGGAGAGGTCAGTGACAGGGTGCATGGTTCTTGTGAAGAACTCAGTTCTTTGCACTGCCTAAATGCTGTCCCTTTTGCTCAATGTCCTCCTCAAATGGTTCACAATGTCACAGTAATTGATGGTTTGGCCCGGGAACATGAATTCTCTCAATGTAGATGTCAGAAACAATGACGAGCCTACTTTTGATTGAGCAACAGCTCTGTCATGCCTTCTTCAGTCCATGGAGGGCGCTTCCATTGTGACAACAACTGCCTCATCTCAGGATCATACCCATAGACCCACTCTTATCACTGGTGACGATCCTCAGCATGAAAGATGGGTCATCAGCAATAAGCTGATGGAGATCTCGACAGACTTCAATGTGTGATGTTCTTTCTGCTCAGTGGTCAACAGGAGGGGAACAGACTTGGCAAAGACATGCTGCAGGTTCAATCCAGATGTTAGGCTTGCAACATCATCAAGGTCCTTGAATGTCCTCTGATGATCCTCATGCACAAGCTGATGGATTTTCCCTACATTTCTGGGGGTGATGCTCATGGCAGGTCTTCCACATCACTTGTTGTCTTCCACTTCTGAAGCACCCGTGCCACTTGAAACATTGCGTATGACCCATTGCCTCATCACCGTAATCTTGCCAAAGCGTGCTCAATGTCTCTGTAGCAGCAGACTTCCCAAGTTTAACGGAAAATTTCATCTTAGCTCTTTGTTCCAACATCTTGTCCATGACAAAATTGCAGACCACAACATACACAGGATCACAAAAACACAAACACTGACTCATGAAGGTCACTCCTAGCTCTCATTGTGCATGCAACTGTGTGCTGCCATCTGTTGGTGCATTACAGGACTAGTCTGGGAACTTTTTGATACCACCTCATAGTAGCAAAGATTCTGTCAACTCCATCTTGAATAAGGACCCAGTACTGTAACACATTCAGTTTCAGGGGTCCACAATTATTCAACATTCAGTCAAATAAGCTCAGAGATTTGTGTGGAGTAAATTTGGAGGTCTTCAAAGAGTATCTGGACATATTTTTACCTGAGATTCCAAATGAACCCACATTGTGACAGGAGGCACAAAGAAGAGTAACTCCATGCAGCTTGCTATTTCACCAAAAACCAGTACAGGAAAGAAACCCCAAAACACTGAGAGGTGGTGCTCAAGCATGGCCCCAGCCTCTGGCTGAAACTTGTGAAAGATAAAAGATAAAGATATATATAGGTATATACATATGTACATAGATACATGTACACACACAAACACATGGATATATATATATATATATATATATATATATATATATATATATATATATATTATAAATGTTCATGACTCAAAGAGTAGCAGCCAAGAAATCATTGTGCCACTCCAGAATGGAAAGGCAGCAAAATGGGGAGAAAGTTGACAACAACAGAATTTGAACTCAGAAAGCAAAGCGCCATAAATACTCAAAACATTTTGTTCGACATTCTCGCATTTGTATCAATTCGTTCACCATGTTATGATATTACTGCGTCTATCAAAATGAACCATGCAGCCCAAATAACAATTGAAAATAAATAAATTAACAAGGAAAACTTAACGAAGGCAAAAATAATTGTCTCATCACACAACTATATGAATAGTGAAGAAACGGTACCTTATTTGTATTCATGAGATTTTTATATAGGATTTGAATAATTTGATAAAAACTCTGACAGATTAGCTGAACTGATAATAGCAGGCTTGAAAACAAACAAGGTTAACACTGAGTGGAATGATAGAAAACTCTTGATAAAATATATTCAAATGTAAATGAAATCCTCATGGAATTTTATTGGCAATAGTCTTTTTATGTTCCTTGACAGACATTCAGTTAATAGAATCCATCAAGTGACTGAAAACTAATTGTGAAGAAAAGCAATCAAGTTTGACTATGGAGTTCAAGTGTGAAGGAGATTAGCTCATAATTACAATGAGAAGCATGTACCATTCTGGTTATAATTAAATTCTCTAGAAAGATTTCAATGCAAAGAGGACAAGTCTATTACATGGCTGGTATTATGGACAAAGTATTTGATTATGTTGTATTATAATAAAAGTTATTTTCGACATTCATTTTAAGAAATACTAATGAAGATGGAATTCATTTGTCAGAGATCAGTGAGGAAAAATGTACAGTCTTATTGATAATAATGGTCACAATAAAGTTGTAAATGGAAGCTCAACAAGAGACATCAATTTAATCTATAAGTTCTTGTTGAGACAATACCAAGAATAAATATATTTCCATAGAAATAAAACTTCTTCATTGATCACTTTTGACCTGATGGTCAGCAGTTTCATCAATGATAGTTTTACATTAATTCTTGCAGCCCACACACACTGTGCAAGCACTTCTCATCGACAGCAGTTGTAAAACAGAAAAGCATTCGATACATTTCATATGAAGAATGTTTAGAAAATTTCTGGGTAAATTTCTCTAGAAAATTATTAATCTAAAATGCACGCAGATTAAATAATGACTAGATTGAACAAAGCAATTCCAGATATGACCATCCTACCTTTTTAAGCTTCCTAAATTCATGCTACGTTATATTCTAATCACCCAGAATTCATTGCTCTTTTAAAAAATTACGATTTATGCATTGTTGTCTCTCAAATATTTAAAATCTACAATTAAGAGCCCTCTCTACTCGCTGGCGGTACCTACCCACCACCACTACCCATTTTCCTTTATTCAAAAATTCTTATCGCTCCTTAAAATTATGGCTTTTAAGTGTTGATTTCTCAGCCCAAGAATTACAGCGTGATGTGCTGCTTGACTGGTCCCCCCTCTCTCTCTCTCTCTCTCTTTATATATATATATGATGATGATGATGATGATCTTTTCTCCCGCCATGCCTCTGTCTACCCCTCCATCCTCTCTCTCCCCCTTCGTAGTTTTTCCTTTAAGGTCTTCAGGTTCTGGCTATATATAAATGAGAAACCCATTCTAAATTATCTCGCTGACGTACTACGACGAAATACCCAAGATGCAGATAAGATAGAGATTTTTATTTATTTACGGCCTCAAACATCTCAATACCTTGCGCTTTAGTTTTGTCCCTTATTATTTATCTTGTTTCTCTCCATGAAATTCAATTGAATTCAGTTGTTGTCTTAAATTCATGCTTATTCATTTTCTAAGCTTCCTAAATTCATGCTACGTTATATTCTAATCACCCAGAATTCATTGCTCTTTTAAAAAATTACGATTTATGCATTGTTGTCTCTCAAATATTTAAAATCTACAATTAAGAGCCCTCTCTACTCGCTGGCGGTAACCCGCCCTCCCACCCCCTCCACCGGAAGTTCATTCGTCTGTCATCCCTCTGTCATCCCACCCCCTCCACCGGAAGTTCATTCCTCTGTCATCCCACCCCCTCCACCGGAAGTTCATTCCTCTGCCATCCCACCCCCTCCACCGGAAGTTCATTCCTCTGTCATCCCACCCCCTCCACCGGAAGTTCATTCGTCTGTCATCCCTCTGTCATCCCACCCCCTCCACCGGAAGTTCATTCCTCTGCCATCCCACCCCCTCCACCGGAAGTTCATTCCTCTGTCATCCCACCCCCTCCACCGGAAGTTCATTCCTCTGTCATCCCACCCCTCCACCGGAAGTTCATTCCTCTGTCATCCCACCCCCTCCACCGGAAGTTCATTCCTCTGTCATCCCACCCCCTCCACCGGAAGTTCATTCCTCTGTCATCCCGCCCCCTCCACCGGAAGTTCATCCCTTTGTCATCCTGTCAACCTCGGCTGTCTCCCGGAACCCATCTAGTGGCCTTGGCCATCCTCTCCCCTACCTTTGGGTAGCGCATTAAGGTTGAGAAATGTTTGCAGGTTGTAGGTAATGTTTTGCTTATGAATTCTTCCAATTGCAAGTTTTCTTTTCAGGTACACGACACTGCTTTTCCTCTTCCCAGGCTACAGGCCCACACCCCCAACACCCATACTGTTAGGATTGGCACTCTCAACGTCGGCACGCTGAAAGGTAGATCTGGTGAAATTGTTGAGATGCTTGAACGGAGATGCGTAGATATGTGCTGCATCCAGGAAGTAAGATGGAGAGGAGGTTCTGCAAGGTTCCTCACAGGCAAAGAACACAGGTACAAGATTTTCTGGGCAGGGAACACTGACGGGGTCGGGGGCGTAGGAATACTTCTAGCGGAGAAATGGGTGGATAAGGTAATCGAGGTCGTTAGAGTAAGTGACAGAGTACTTAAGATCAGACTAGTGCTTCATCATAGATTAGCTACTGTCATCTCAGCCTATGCACCTCAACCTGGGCTACCAGATGGTCTGAAAGACCAATTCTATGACACCCTCTTGCAAACTACCTCGTCGACGAGTGACAGGGACCTTCTCTTTGTGGCTGGAGACTTCAACGGTCATGTCGGACGTCGTGCTGGGGGCTTCCATGGCATACATGGAGGCTATGGCTTCGGTTCCCGCAACGAGGAGGGAACCAGACTGCTGGAGTTCTGTGATGCAACCAATCTTATGGTCTGCAATACCAACTTCAGGAAACCTGCCAGTCACCTAGTCACCTACCGCTCCGGCAGACACTCTAGCCAAATCGACTACATCCTCGCCAGAAATAGGGAAAGAGGGCGGCTTATAAATGCCAAAACCTACCCTGGCGAAGAATGTACCCCACAACATAGATTAGTAGTTAGCGACTTTGGGATCAAGGCAAAATGGGTGCCCAGAATTAGACAGGCTTGGAGAAGAAGGGTGTGGAAGCTTAAATACCCTGCAAACGGACAGAGACTTAGAGACAAGTTACTTGAAGCATTTAACGAAATAGAAGGGGATATAGCATCATACAACGTGGAAGACAATTGGAGATTTCTGCGGGACAACCTGTTGAAAGCCACCGACCAGATTTGTGGGTGGTGTAAGGTCCCCTCCCAACCCAGAGTAACGTGGTGGTGGAACAAGGAGGTAGACAGGGCTATTAGACAAAAGAAACAAGCTTGGAAGGACTGGAAGAACGGTGGTAGCAGGGAATTGTACCAATGTGCCAGAAGGGAGGCTAGGCGACAGGTTTATTTAGCCAGAGGGGAAGCAGATAAGGAAAGATTTGCCAATGTTCTGCGCCGTGAGGACCAAAGACTCGAGGTATTTCGGGTTGCAAGACAGTGTAGGAGAGAGAATAGTGATGTTGTAGGAGAGAAATGTGTTCGCATGGATGATGGTACGCTTGCATTAAATGAGGATGCAAAGAAAGAGGTCTGGAGATGCCACTACGATAGATTGCTTAATAAAGAGAATGAATGGGAGAAAGAGAGCCTGCCTTATGTCGACCCAATAGAGGGACGAGCTATCCGAGTTGATAGTACCAGGGTAGATAAAGCAATTAAGAGTATGAAGACCGGGAAAGCCCCCGGCCCATCAGGAATCACTGCAGAGATGCTCAAAATATCTGGCAGTGTTGGCTATAGCCTAGTCACCCGTATTACGAACCAGGTGATACACGAAGGAGTCATACCCTATGACTGGTGTAGCAGCATCATAGTCAACTGCTACAAAGGTAAAGGGGACGCTTTAGATACAAATAATTACAGAGGCATCAAGCTGTTAGATCAGGTTATGAAAGTTACAGAGAGGGTCATAGCCCAACTAATTAGGGAGCGAATCAATTTAGATGAGATGCAGTTTGGGTTCGTGCCAGGTAAAAGCACTACTGATGCCTTATTTCTAGTGAGACAGTTGCAAGAGAAATACCTAGCCAAGGATAAACCTCTGTACCTGGCTTTCGTTGACATGGAGAAAGCCTTTGACAGGGTCCCCCGATCCCTTATCTGGTGGTCAATGAGGAAACTTGGGATAGAAGAATGGCTAGTGAGAGCTGTGCGAGCCATGTACAGAGATGCGGCCAGTAAGGTGAGGGTTGGAAATGAGTACAGCAATGAATTCTGGGTAGAGGTAGGGGTCCACCAAGGTTCCGTCCTCATCCCCCTATTATTTACCATAGTCCTCCAGGCAATCACAGAGGAGTTCAAGACAGGTTGCCCCTGGGAGCTCCTCTATGCTGATGACCTTGCCCTAATTGCGGAGTCACTATCAGAACTAGAGGAGAAGTTTCAGGTGTGGAAGCAAGGTCTAGAATTGAAGGGCCTTAGAGTCAACCTAGCTAAAACCAAAATCCTAATAAGTAGGAAGGTAGATAAAACACAAACCCCTTCAGGTAGATGGCCCTGCTCAGTATGTAGAAAAGGAGTAGGTAGTAACTCTATAAGATGTACCCGGTGCAAGCTATGGACACATAAGAGGTGCAGCAACATCAAAGGCAGGTTAACTAGCAAGTTAGTTTTTGTTTGTGGCAGATGTTCAGGTGCAATAAAGACTGCAAACAAACAGGAAACAACTTCTATCTCATTCCAGGGTGAAAAACTAGAGGTAGTCGATAGCTTCCGCTATCTGGGCGACCAAGTTAGTAGTGGGGGTGGGTGCGCTGAAAGTGTAGCTGCTAGAATAAGAATAGCCTGGGCAAAGTTTAGAGAGCTCCTACCCCTGCTGGCGACAAAGGGACTCTCACTCAGAGTAAAAGGCAGACTGTATGACGCATGCGTACGAACAACCATGCTACATGGCAGTGAAACATGGGCTGTAACTGCTGAGGACATACGTAAGCTCGCAAGGAATGAAGCCAGTATGCTCCGTTGGATGTGTAATGTCAATGTGAATACCCGTCAGAGTGTAAGTATCTTGAGAGAAAAGCTGAACATTAGAAGCATCAGTTGTGGCGTGCAAGAGAGACGATTGCGCTGGTATGGACATGTGGTGAGAATGGAGGAGGATAGCTGCGTGAACCCGTGGAAGAGGTAGGCCCAGGAAGACCTGGGCTGAGGTGGTGAGGCAAGACCTTCGTACATTGGGCCTCACCGAGGCGATGACTACGGACCGAGACCTTTGGAAATGGGCTGTGCGTGAGAAGACCCGGCAAGCCAAGTAAGATCGTTGCCAGTGCCCCTGGACTGGTTCTTGTGCGGGTGGCACATGAGATGCACCATTTTGAGCGTGGCCGTTGCCAGTACCGCCTGACTGGCTCCTGTAGGATTTTCGAGCGAGATCGTTGCCAGTGCCCCTGGACTGGCTTGTGCGGGTGGCACATAAAAGACACCATTTCGAGCGTGGCCGTTTTCGTGCGGGTGACACGTAAAAGCACCCACTACACTCTCTGAGTGGTTGGCGTTAGGAAGGGCATCCAGCTGTAGAAACTCTGCCAAATCAGACTGGAGCCTGGTGTTGCCATCCGGTTTCACCAGTCCTCAGTCAAATCGTCCAACCCATGCTAGCATGGAAAGCGGACGTTAAACGATGATGATGATGATGATAAGACTTCATAATCTAAAATTTAAATGGAGATTTGGCTGCTGCTTTTAGCAAAGTAAGTGACCACATAAAAGTTCCTTCATTGGCTCAAATTAAAGGGATGTTTTGTTGTTTAACCCCAGCCTAGCCTGTACCTGGTTGAGCAGACTTTATGACTGAAGACATTCCAGCCATGACCATTTTATCTTTTAGGTGTACATAACTACAGTATCCAATGAATCCTTCTTTCCCCAAAGATGAGAATTGGCTGTTATTTCTAGCAGGCCAAGACACTATACAGAGGCTTCTTTCTTAGAGAATAGAAATTTATACATTTTCCCACACTCTGAGTATTCTCATTGAAAAGAACACTGTGTCACTAAATGTACTCATTCCTATACATTATACCCTTTTTTTTTATGGTACTGGAGTAATACCATCAATACTATTGCAACCTTTTTTCTTGTGCTAAATTCCTTCATATTCTTTACAGCTTTTTCTTCTTCATGGCAGCATTCAATTTCCAAACTCCATGAAAGGTATTCTTAATTTGTTCATTTATTATTATTATTATTATTATTATTATTAGTATTATTATTATTAGTATTATTATTATTATTATTATTATTATTATTATTATTATTCCCAGTAGATAATTTATTTGTTCATTTAATCGATTTGAAACCTTTGTTCTTTATTTCACGAACATTTTCCGTCCCAGAAGATAGTATTTTTATGAACTCTGGTCTGCATCTCTGGGTGACACTTAATGCATAATACTGGAATTGTTGGCATAAATTTCTTAAATTTCTTCAGTTTCCTGTCAATATCTGGCCATAGAGAGAATTTGGAGTCAGTTCAATTTGCAGATCTCTGTCTTCACTGAATTCCAGTGAGCTTTGTAGAAATTCAGGTTGAACAGAGAGCATTGAAATATTTGACTATTTACTAAATTTTGTGAGATTTTGTCCTGCAAGTTCTTTTGAATGATGCATTCTCAATTTTACTGTTATAGCCATAGAAAAAATATAGGAGGTGATATACGTACAGTAGATAGATTCTATATTATTTGTAAAGTCATTGTAGTAGTAGTAGCAGCAGCAGTAGTAGAGAAGGCAGGTTGAAGAGACCGTGTATCCTTGGGCACCTCATTTATATATTTTTATGGAAGGATGGTTCTCTGTTGGTTTCAACAATGAAAATTCAATTCTTTCATCAATTGATCATTAAATAAATGAGCAATTAACTGAACATTCTACAGACTTGATTAATCCTTGATATAATCCTTGGTGTGTATGACACGACTGTGCTTTCGAATTATCATTTATCCAACAGGTTTATGTAAAGCTCCTGTCAACCCAGTTTCACTCCCAAGGTCAGCTTTGACCTGAAGCTATAGAGACTGGAGACATTTGTCCAAGATGCTAAGCAATGAGACCAAAACCTGGACCTCTGAAGCGTTCAAGACAAGATAACCAATGTTTTTAATATTTTGCATATAAAAAAATAAAAATAAAACAAATAAAAGATGATCAAAAAGACAGTGGCTGCAAACATGGATGTGCGGTCAAACTGCTTGTTTTGCAACCACATGGTTTTGAGTTCAGTCCCACTGTGCAGCACTTTGGGTGTGTGTTTATTTGTATCTCGCTGTTGTGAGATCCTCCCATAGTTGCAAGTGAAACCCACCAACATATAAGCAATATCATTCATTACCAATATTCTATGAAAATACATTTAGCCATGGGGGAATTTTTGCTTGAAAACAGGTAAGGGTTAGTGACACAAAGGGCATCTGGACACAGAAAATCTACCTCAATAAACTCTATCTCACTAGTGAAAGCATAAAAGAGTGGATGTTAAATGATGATTCTATCAGATGCTGAAATGAACTTGTTTGAGGGATACAAAAGGGAATTGGCTTGAGGCTTCCAAAAGAAACTGGTTTTACCACATGTCAATATTGAACTACCAATAATAAATCAGTTAATTCAATTGATTAAGACCCCTTTTTTCCCTTCCTTTCCTAAAAAAATTTATTTTTCTGTTAACAAAGAAACCAAAATGCTGTGCTATAACTTTATTTTCTAAATAAAATATAAAAAATTAGCCAAACAAAACATGAAGATTTTCAAAAACTTACTGTAAAATAAAGTAAACAACGATGTTGTCAATCATATTTTCTTTATTGAACTGCAGGAATAACATGCATTCTTCTCTTATTGTTTTAAGGTAAGTAAAGGCAGAAATTGTTTTTTTCAAGTAGCAACAATCTCAGTAAAATTTGAACTAAAATAAACCCAATTGATTTCATATCTGTTTTACTTATTTGTTTAAACAATTTGACCATTTGTATAAAGCTGGTAAACCATGGCAAATGGAGAAAACATATATAATACCCGTTTATATAAAGAAAAATACAAAAGCAAAAAACACGAAAAACCACTAAAAAGGAGATGGAGAAAGTAGTAGAGATAATGAACAAATATATCTGTTGTTTAATCTTTCTGAATCCTCCATCAATTGGAAGGTCTTGTCTACAGTTGGTAGATCCTTGAAAATAAATTGCATCTTTAACCTTAGAAGCTTTTCAAGATCATTTTTTTAAAATGCTCTCTCTCTCTCTCTCCCAGATTTGTAATTTTAGCATTAAAATAAATAATAACATAAGGTTTCTCAATAGTCTCCACAAAAATATAATGCTGTTCCTTCCATACAGCTTGTTTATGATAGAATATATTTTAAATGAATATGGCATGTTTGAAGCTAACAAAGTCTTTGTTAAGCATACTCAACGTCTGGTATTTCTTGTGCATTGATAGATCACTTGGTAGAATGGAGGACTGCATCAGTGTAATCATATACAGCTGCCATCCTTAGGTTACCAGTTTGAATTCAATTTGCATAATTTCTTACCATCCAGCTCATGCCAGCATGGGACACAGACATTAAATCAAGATGATGGTCATTATCATCCTGAGGCAACAGAGAATCATATACAGATATATAGTGCATCTCCGTAACATATATATATATATATATATATATATATATATATATATATGTTACGGAGATGCACTTGCATAGCAAGTGACCTGATCTGAGATTGTGTGCTGGAACGAAAACAATTGCAGTGTGGAAGGTGTTTATAAGCCATTTAAAATAACACACAAAATCCGTTAGATTCACTTCAACATTTAAATTTAATTTGTCAAAATATTTTCGTCGCTTTGAGACCGCGACCTGTTCACTGACAAAATTCCACGCTGCAATTGTTTATATATATATGAAATGAGTTAAAAGCTAGAATAGGTCTGACTATTAATTTCCTTTTTCCAGCTTCTATTTTGTGAAATATACCTCAATCAGTATCTTCTTTAATTGTCTTATCATACTCAGTCTCTACATATAAACATACTTTTTGGCTGATTTCAAGCCGAAAATTTTAATTTCTTATTTAGGGTTTCATTCCACACCATAGTAACTTAGTAAACCACAAAGTCATAGAATTGAAAATAGATTGATTTTCCATGGAATTGAAAATAGATTGAACATTATGTTGAAAACAGAAGCATGAAAGAGGAAAACTACTTAAATATTACTGACTTATGAGATTGAGATGGAATATTTAGTCAGAAGTTATACAGAAAAAACAAAAATGAAGAAAGGTTAGCATTGATCAAACAAGCCATTGGTTAAAGATGTTTCAGCCATGCTTATTTTCAAATGTTGTCTATCTTGGACTACATTATTCAATGTATCCTTACATTAAGAAGCTTGCTTTGCAATGATGTGTTTAAAGGATCAGTACTGCTGTATAACACCTTGAACAAGTGTTTCCAACAGCAATCCTATCGGCCTACCAATGCCTTGTGAGTAGATTTGGTGGATAGAAGCTGCATGTATGTCTGTCATGTGTATGTATATACATACATATATGCATATGTGTGTGTGTATTTCTCTAGTTGTTAGTTTAAAAACTGGAAATGTATCAATTTAACAGAATAAATGGAAATGTATCAACTGAACAGAATAGCACCATCCAAGCGTGATCGTTGCTAGGACAGCTGTCCGGCTTCCGTGCCAATGGCATGTAAAAGGCACCATTTGAGTGTGACCATTACCCGCGTCGCCTTATTGGCACTTGTGTTGGTGGCACATGAAAAAAACATTTGAGTGAGGTCATTGCCAGTGCCGCTGGACTGGCTCCTGTGCAGGTGGCAAGTAAAAAACACCATTTTGAGCGTGGCTGTTGCCAGTACTGCCCGACTGGCCCTTGTGCTGGTGGCATGTAAAAAGCACCCACTACACTCTCGGAGTGGTTGGCATTAGGAAGGGCATCCAGCTGTAGAAACTCTGCCAGATCAGACTGGAGCCTGGTGCAACCTTCTGGTTCACCAGTCCTCAGTCAAATCGTCCAACCCATGCTAGCATGGAAAGCGGACCTTAAAAGATGATTATGATGATGATGATGATGAAACTGCTTGAATGCTGATGGTTCAACATGACAGACCAGATATTCGAACTGTTTTGGTGACAATACACACACACACACACGTGTGTGTGTGTGTGCATAGATGTATATATACATACAGGTAGAGTGAATGAGAGAGGTGAAGAGGAAGAGAGAGAGAGAGACATTGCAATTTATTAATTGAACACCACTAACATAAACACGTTCCCTCTTCTTGTAGGCATAGAGCAATAAAGAGAGAAAGAGATAGACAGAGGACAGAGACAGACAGAGGAGGGGAGAGAAAGATAGATAGAGAGAGAGAGAGAGAGAGAGGAAGGGAGAGTGAGAAAAACATTAAAATGAAGGAACCATCAAGATGTTCGATGCCAAATAAGTGAGCATTGAAAGAGCCATGTCAAAACGACTCATAGCCTCAACTTAATTCTTAGAGGAATGGGCTGATCACTGGATAGAACTTCTTTCCCCCTCTTCCCCCCTTTCTCTCTTTCATTTGTATGCAATTGTGGAAACCATAACTGCTACTCCTAAATAATTTGTAACAATAAACAGTAACGCCTCTCTTAGAACGATGAATAACATAAGGTGCTGGCATATGTCAGTGGGAGTTTGACAAACATTTAGCAGAATGAAATGATGACTGAAAGATTTTAATCAATAAAAGGAAATAAATATTATAGAGTACCCAAGATCTTTACAATTTTCTGAATTTGAGATTGCATTAAAAAATATATAAAAAAAAACAAGAAATAATAAAAAAAATTACAAAAACCTCCAGCAGTGTTTAAATATAAAGAAGTTATGTTTCATTTCTAAAATGAGTCGTTATTGAAGTTCTTTGAAGATATAATGACATATGTTATGGTTTTTTTGTTTGTTTTTTTTAATGGTTTGTTTCTCAGTGTGATGTAGAAATTTGTTTAGAATTTGAATGGAGTAACAATCAAAATGGTTTCTGTGTTACTGTTTTCTTTTTTCATTTTTAATAGAATTGTAAGACAATACAAAACAAAGAAACACAGAAGAGACTTCAGTGCTTCTGATTTTATCATTCTATTATCCTAAACAAAATAACCATGCCATTTAACTCACATTGGTACAGTCAAGTGGTGAATAAGTACCTTGGTGGGGTACCTATTTGTAAAAAGCAGACATACTAGGTTATTTGTAAAAAGCTAAACTACTGTATGATACTGTCAAATAATAATAATAATAATAATAATAATAATAATAATAATAATAATATTAATAATGATAATAATAATAATGAAATCAGAAACAGAGGGGTTTATCATAGCAGCCCAAGATCAATACCTACCTACAAAGAACTACCAGGCCAACATATTAAAGAACGGCAGCTCCCCATTATGTCGTATATGCCAACAACAAAATGAGACCATCGATCATGTTGTCTCCATGTGCAGTCTGCTTGCGCCTACAGAATATCTCAACAGGCATGATAGAGCTGCACAATATATTCACTGGGTAATATGCAAAAACCTGGACTTGCCCCATGATAAAAACTGGTGGGAACACAAACCACCCCCAGTACTTGAAAATGATCACATTGCACTCCTCTGGAACTTCACCATTCAAACTGACAGAAAGATAGACGCAAATAGGCCAGGCATCATACTGAAAGACTTCAGACAAAAATCATGCCTCCTCATTGATATGACTGTCCCAATCGATATAAACGTATCTGTCAAGACCTACCAAAAACTGAGCAAATATAAAGATCTTGAAATAGAAATGAGCAAAATGTGGAACCTGAAGACTAAAACAATACCTATTGTCATAGGTGTCCTGGGAATGACAGCGAAATGGGCTGATTACTACCTAGCTCAGATTCCAGGAAACCCCAAAATGGCTGAAGTTCAAAAGATAGTGCTCATGGGAACTGCCCATATCCTACGTAAAATACTGTCTATGTGATCTCAAATTTTAAAACAAACACAATTTTCTTATGGTTTCTTAAACATTCTCTAGTACAAATCCAAATATATGGTATGTACAAATCCAAATATATGGTATGTACAAATCCAAATATATGGTACCCTAGGCATAACACCTACATGGACTTCTAACTTGTTGTCTCTTGTTGTCTCTGGGTGAGACTTGGATCCAACTTGTACAAATGCAAAACAAAAGTCAAACATAAAATAATAATAATAATAATAATAATAATAATAATAATAATAATAATAATAATAATAATAATAATAATGGAGCATGGGAACAGTAAAGGTCGTGCCTTTAATAATTGGTGCGTTGGGAACAGTAAACACAGATATAGACAAACGTTTGAAGGAGATTGAAATAAAATGCCAGGTAGAGTACCTACAGAAAGTTTGTCTCTTAGGGACAGCAAGGATTATCAGGAGGGTTCTAAGTACTTGAAAAGACAGCTGAAAAATTGTGGGTAACTAAGGTTACAGGTAGTAACCCGTTACCCACATAATTCCTATCAAGAATAAGACCGAACCTGAGCCAAACCAAAATAATAATAATAATAATAATGTTTTCAAATTTTGCCACAAGGGCAGCAATTTTAGGGAAGAGGATGAGTTTATTACATTGACCCCAGTGTGCAACTGGTACTTATTTTATCAACCCTGAAAGGCAAAGTTGACCTCAGAACGTAGACAGACGAAATACCACTAAGCATTTTAGCCCAGTGTGCTAACAGTTCTGCCAGCTGCCATCTTAATAATAATAATAATAATAATAATAATAATAATAATAATAATAATAATATAAAAAATGCTGTGGAGCCATTGTTGAAATACACGAAGAAGGCTGTCATCATAAAAACTGAAAATTGTGTAATGAAAGAAAAATTTAAACAAGAAATGGACAAAAAAAAAAAAAGAAAAAGCATGGAAGGAAAAGAAAATGTATGGTCAGTTTGCAAGAGATGTGAATGCCAAGACAGATAGAGAGGACCGGTGGCTATGGACAAGGAGGAGTGACCTGAAGAGAAACAGATGCACTCATATGCGCAGCTCAGGAACAAGCATTAAAGACCAACTATATGCAGGGCAGAATAGGCAACACTATTGATAGCGACAAATGCAGAATGTGTGGTGAGAGGAGTGAAACGGTATGACACATCGTTAGCGAATGCCTGAAATTGGCACAACGGGAATACAAAAGATGCCATGATAACATGGCAAGAATGATCCATTGGGAGTTCTGTGGAAATCATAGCCTACAAAGAGCAAAGATGTGGTATGAACAAACCCCAGAAGGTGTCACCGAGAATGAGAATTGCAAAACCCTGTGGGATGCAATGATCCAGTGTGATCACCTGACCAGACATTGTTGTGTATGACATGTATGACCATTGACATAGCAATGTGAAAGAAGAAGAAAAATAAACAACTATGACGCTTTCAAGTGGGAAATGCAAAGGTTGTAGTCAATGAAGAGAGTAGACGAGATACCAAGAGTTCAGTAATAAAAGAAACTGATAGAATAGAATAAGTACCAGACTAAAACATTAGGATTGGTTTGTTCCATGAAAGTTTTTAGTGTGGTGCCCCAGCATGGCTGCAGCCCAAGGACTTAATCAAGTAAAAGAAAAAATATATATATTTGTGTGCATGAAAGCTACCATTTTGGCTTCTTCACCTGAGATTGTCCAACCAAAAAGCAGTGATGTCGTATTTATATTCACTGTGTAGAATATATTTTGTACTGCTGTGATTTTGAAGTCCTTTGAAAAGCAGGTAAGTGTTGACAACAAAAAGCGCATCTGGGTGTAAAATACTGCTTCAAATAAATAACCATCAAACCTATGCCAGCATAAAAAATCAGATGTAAAACCAATGAAGAAACACTGAAGCAAACTGGTTCAATAAAGACATTTGGTGAAAAAACAAAAAAAGTTTTCTCTTCTTATTTTCAATGTACCATTTGTTTTGTATGTTTGTTTTCTTTTCATGATTTGAAATTTTGCATCAATATAACTGAGATATTTTCATAAATTGAATACAAAATTCAGATTTTTTCTCCTTTTTAATCTAAAACCTATTTTTTAATCTAGAATTGAAATTCAAACTTGAATTAAAATTCAATAAAAATAAAACAAATTTTAAATGAAATTGATAAAAATTTTAATTCAATTTAATTTAATTTAATTTACAAATTTCAATTTCAGATGTTTTCCACACTGATTTTAGTTTGTTAAAAACAAAACTAAAAACGAAATTAATCAGTTTTATTAATTTTAAATTTCAAATAAAAAAAAAAGAAATGAAAATGACAGAAAAAAATTATAATTGAACCCAAATGCACATTCCTGACAAAAACTAATCAAGATTTTTAATTTTTAGAATGACACTAACAACTGTAAAAGAGAGTAAACGACATTAGACAATAATGAGACTAAAAGTAATTTCAATGAAAATGAAAACTTGTTACAATTGTAGCTAAAACTCTAAAAAGGAGCTCACAACATTGACCTGAGTCAGAATGGAAAGTGACTGAGAATATATTTTATAAGGGTCACATATCCTCATTACTTATTCATCTCCTGAAACATTTATCTGATTGATTTATAACGTCAGCACACAAGACTATAATGAGATCAACCCTAGCACATCACTGGTACTGTGTTTTATATCTAGCCCAGAAGGATGAAAGACAAAATTGAACTTAGTGGTGTTTGAACTCAGAAAGGAACTGACAAGAACAAAATACTGCAGACATTTCGTCTCGCACTCTACCTCTGCCACCACCACCACCACCACGTTGTCATGAGTCGGAGGGGTTATCACACTCCAAATAATTTCATATTTACAGCTACCATTCTCATTGACTGGTGCTTGTACAAGTCATTTGCCTTGGTTTCTATGGTTATATGCTCTTCTTATCACCAAACCACTTTACAGAATGTACTGGATGCCTTTTGCTATGGCACCAGTTCTGGTATGATTGAATAGTCTTTGAAGGAAAAAATGGACGCCACAGCCCTATGCTTTCTCTGATCCTCTTTTATCAACCACTTTAGAGTGTGTATTCAGTGCATTCTTCATAGCACCAGTTCTACAGAAGTAGTCTTGCTCATCAATCATCTGCAGAGGCAATGCAGCAGGCAGTGAGGTTGGGTGGTGGTGGTGTGTGGGTGGGGGGTCTGCCAAGGCAACAACACAGAATGAGTGGAGGGGGGTTGCTTTATACATAGTGAATGTACAGAGAGCACAGAAATCTAAAGTTGGCAGCCGAAGGAGGGGCTGCCAATCCATAATCAAAACATTTCGGAACAACTAAATTCCAGCAAATGTTTGGCAAATTTGATGTTCAGAATTAGGAACTTGAAACATCAATAAATCTTAATGTTTTATTGAATTACTGCTAAAGATATTGTCTTCCTGTAGAGTGTTATGAAGGCAAGTCAGTTACATGGAACCAATTCCTCCCCAAGATATTTACAGAAGCTGGAAACAAGAGGTGTGAAGTGTACATGGAAAGTAATAATTCAACTAGGAATTGAACCCATGCTGCAGGCTTTGCTCACCAAGTGCTTATCACCATTCTATGGTTCTTGCACATGCTCAGATGTAAACCTCCTTCTAAATCCAAAATGAAGAATGGTTTTGAAGAGTGTTGGATAAAGAAAAGATTGCATGAAATGTTGGAATGTAATAAATGGTGATATCAGAAGTTGATGCAACACAAAGCAAAATGTACAAAGTGAATCTTCTGAATGTGTTTAGCAAGAAAACTCTTAATTCATTAAGATAAATAGGTGAAGGGAACCAAAATTTATAGAAAGTGTTAAGAACTGCTACATATAATCATTAACTAAGGTGTGCAATACATATGCATATTTTTATATATATATTTCTTTGTTTACATACACACGCACACACACACATGTATACATTTACATCTCTCTCTCTCTCTCTCTCTCTCTCTCTCTCTCTCTCTCTTTCTCCATTGCCATATTATATATATATATATATATATATATATATGCACACTGGCTATATGGATCAGGATCAGAAGAGAAGTAAGTAATAAAGAGAAATGGCAGAAGATGTTTTAAATAGCAGAATGGATACTAAAGCCTCAAAGAGTTTCTATTCAAAGTGCAGCCCTCAAATAACTAATATGTTTATACCATTGTAATACTTCTGCGAAAATAAGATGATGAATCTGGAAGGAGAATCTGGTGGGGAAACAACACAATATTATAAGAGGTAGATGCTTTAAAGACAACAAAAGAAATGTAGAGAAAAATTTTTAGTTTAGATTCATACAGAGGTATGGTACTCTAAATGCTTCACTTGCTATGAGAGAATTACTGGAGAATAAAGGGCTACATGCAATATATAAATGCAATTTCATGTAGGATTTTCATTTGTTAGTTAATATACACCATCCAAATGCTTACAATTGGCTCATCCAGTGATAGGGAAGGATTCCGATAGAATATGTATTGTTATGTTGCTTTGTATCTTGTTGAGAAGTACGGTCTGTGTTAAGATTTGAATTTATGCCTTGTGTTGTTTGCCAGTGGTCCAGCATTTCAACCTCTTACCAACTGACCCTTACCACTCTCTCTCTCTCTCTCTCACACACACACACACACACACACACACACACACACACACACACACACACACACACAGAGCAGGGCTAGCAACACATAAAGACTTCTCGTTGATTCATTGTGTATGAGTGTGTACGTGCATTTGTGGTTGCATGCCAATGCATTTATTTCATATTATTACTCAACCTTTTTGGTTATAACTATTTGTATTCTAACATTTAAGACAAAATAGAATGCATTATATATATGTGTGTGTGTGTTCTCTTCGTTTTCTAATAATTTGAAATCTTTTCTCTGAGAAAGGGACTGGTTTCTAACAAAGATACACAGCTTCATCGTTGGAATGTAGATAACAGAAACAATGTGACATTTTGAAATTAAGAAAAGTCTTGCATATTTTTACCGTTTCACTTACAGATTGAATTTGTAATATGCAAATTAGCTGGTTAATTTCCTTTACTGGAAACCTTAGCTTATCCAGACTCTCACTTCAGTGTTCACTCACAAAACCAAGGGATGCATTCGTTATTGCCACACAAATAACACCAAGTCCACTATGCTGAGTCGTTGGCATTAGGAACGGTATCCAACTGTAAAAATCCTGCCAAAACAGTCACAGAAGTCTGGTGCAGGCTTCTGTCTGGCTGGATCTTGCGAAACCGCCCCATCCATGCCAGCATGGACAGCAGATGTTAAATGATGATGATATATGTATATATGTATGTGTATGTGTGTGTATATATATATATGTACATACATACATACACACATGTAGCTTATATAAATGTGTAGAAACTTCAATGATCCTGTCTGCATGGCTGACAAGAAGTGTTCCATATTTGATTTTCCTTTACTGGAAATCATTTTCTTGTCTCACTTTGACATTTCACTTCATATATACGTACATACATACATACACACATACATACATAAGCCCACACACACACCTACACACACTTCTCAGTTCTGCCACTCTGCCACCTTTGATTAGTACTTTTTAATCAACCTCAAAAAGATTCAAAGCAAAGATGACCTTAGTGAGAAGTGAATTCAGACCACAAGGGATCACAACAAACATATATATATATTGTAACCAGAGCCCTAATGACCATCTCAATTTACTGCCTTATTCGGGACTATGTTGTCCTACACATCACTTTCTCTTTTCCTTGAAATAATACGGTGAGATTTGAGGGTGATTTAGTTACTGTCTTTATACAGGTTGTGTGACAAAGCCTTTGTTGTTGCTGTTCCTACCACTGTTAACAGTGAAACCTTACACAATTATCTAAAATCAGATATCAACAAGACATTTAGAAATGGCTAGAAACAGCCATTTGTTGTAAATCACCTTTTTAATAGCAATATGCAAATATCTTATTTGCTTACATGTCCAGAGCAAGCTGAGCAGAGAGCAGAGAGCAAAAAATAAAACATTTCGAAAAAAACTATTCAAGAGAAGATATTTAAGTCATAATTTTGAGAACTGATATAACTATTCGTGCATTTTATTGAGTACTACACTAAGTCAGATGTTATTATTATTTTTATTTCAATGAATAAAACAAACAAAAACCCAAATATTTTTCATCCTCTTTTAAAGCAAACATTTCTCCCGTGTTCTAAGTAGTTAACTGCTTTTATGCCCTGTAATGCTCCACTTCAAAAGAACTGACTTCTTCCATTAATAGACACTTATAGAAAACAAATAGAAATAGAAAATAGAATATAAAAAAACAAAAAACAAGACACAATAACAAAATACAAATAAAATGCAGCGATAAATGAAAGTTATCAAGCATTTTTATAGCTTTAAAATCCTGCGCAAAAGGGATTATATAATAACATATTTTTAACATTTTCTCTATCAGCTTAACTTTCAGGCTTTGAAATTTATTGGTATTATCATAGACGACTGGAGCACTAAATAGATATGAGTGTGTGTGTGCATGCGTGCATGCGCGTGTGTGTGTGTGTGTGTGTGTGTGTGTGTGTGTGTGTGTGTGTGTGTGTGTGTGTGTGTAAACATATATCCATATTTGGATGTGTGCATGTCCTTGTATAAATATATGCATATACATACATACTCTCAAATACAGACATGTAAATGACTATACATACACACATTTGTCTGTGTGTATGTGTGTGTGTGCATGTGTTTACATATCTGTGTGTGTGTGCATGTGTTTACATATCTGTGTGTGTGTGTTTATATATATATGCATGTTTATATACATGAATGCGCATGCACACACACACGCACACACACACACAAGCGCACACATACAAAATAATTAAATTGATAGTCAAAGTGAGAAAACAGATATCAGAATAGCTATACAATTACTGATACTTTAGGATTATAATAATAATAATAATAATAATAATAAACACTATCCTTTAAAAGCCACATTTCTCATATTTGGGACTAACAACATTGATCTTGCAGAAAGCTTTCAATGCTGCTCTTTAACTGATCTGCTTTCTAATGACCACATTTATATATAGACGTTCCTCTTTCTTCTTATTGGATAAAACATTTCATACACCTGTGTTCTGAGTTCAAATCCTGCTCACAATGAAACATTTGTGCATGGATTTCTGGATGCCAGTGATTTGGTCTTGATGACAAGAAACTGAGCTTTTTTTGGTGACAGTACTTAAGCTTGGTGACGTCCAACTTCTCAGCAAAAAAAAAATAAATAAATAAACAACACATATCTGTGTCTCACTAAAACTGTGTTTATTTAATATGTGAAGATGTCAGAAGGAAGAGATTCCAGAAGGACAATGTTCCAGGGAGCAAGAATTGGATACAATGGTTAGTTCAGCACATATGCCGTTCTCTTTTACATGTGGATGAATTCACTGCCTTACATTGCTTGAGGAAACTTCCAATCTTATCAATATTATCAGAGTTGGTGGAATGGAGCAGAATTATCAGAGCATCAATCAAAACGTTTTCTGTCAAGTATGGCAGTGGTGGGTATTTCACTAAGTGCCCCCTTTCAAACATTCCTGGCCCTTGTGCTTAATCCAAAAGTCATTATTATTTTATCCCTTTTAACAGATTTTTGTTGGAACTCCGGGTGTGTTGTATGCATCACAGGCTTGCTATCAGCAGCCTACAATACCATGTTATCTGTTCTTAACTGCCAAATACTTTACTGATTATTCTGGCTGTGCCAAGGAGGCAAACCTTTTGTAACAGCTCTACTAAGCACTTTATTCTGATTTCCTTTATATTCCTCTTGAAGCCTTCTGATGCTGCCCTTAAGGGCCCAGCAATAAGTGACACAATCTTCACCTTCTTCATTTTCCATAGCTGGGCTATTTTGTATTTATTAGTGAGTGAGAGAGCAGTGCCTGCCATCAAAGTGACACTAGGCTACAAATATACAAAGCCCAATATGCCCCCATCATGACTACCTGTCAGATTATTATTATTATTATTATTTCCATTTCACCTCTCAGAGTCTTGATTTCTCTTCCTTCAGCTAATTCTCAAAGAGCAGACAACAAACTATTGTCAAGGATTTCAAAGGATCCCCTTCCATAATACTTAACACCTGAGCACCAATTCCTTGCTGTCCCCAACAAAGCAGTTTTCTGAGTATGTTCCACCCTCATGTCAATCCTAAGTTTCCCAAATCTGTCTGTTAATGCTCCCAATGCCCCTACAACTACTGGGATGACAGTTAATGTCTTCATCATTATTATTACCTCTGCCTTAGCGAAGCAGAGGTATTGTTATTGAGTGAGAGCAATGCTTGCCATCGAAGTGACACTGGGCTACAGATATATGAAGCCCCGTATACCCCGCTCATGACTGCCTGTGTGACAAGGGTGCAACAAGGGTGCAACAAGCACAAGCACCATGGCCATTTGTGTGTGACATGGTGAACTCATACCAAGATAAACAGGGCAGGTTCGTTTAAAGATGATGGATGAAACGCCCATGTTCCCAGTGGTGAATTATCCAAACCCCAAAGAATTCCTCTCAACACAGGGCCATGATGCTCTTCCACAACTCCTGTTCAAGATTTCAGATGCACAGATTATCAGCCACTGAGGGACTATAAAAGGCCATGGCCTGAGAGAGCTTAGCGAAATGTTTAGTGGCATTTCATTCATCTGTTTGTTTTGAGTTCAAATTCCACCAAGGTTTGACATAACCTTTTATACTTTTGAGGTTGGTAAAATAAAGTACCAGTCAAGTACTGGGAGTTACTGCCACCAGACTTGCTGGCCTTGTGTCAAAATTTGAAACCATTATTATTATTATTATTATTATTAGTAGTAGTAGTAGTAGTAGTAGTGGTATTTATAGCATCATTGAAAGCCTAGATTTGAGGATTAACTTCGATAATCTATGAGGTTTATTAATCTCTTACAGTTATTTTTTTTCTGACTGGCATTTTTTCTTATTTTTTTTTTTTTTTTGTCCAGCAACAACAGCTTGCAGTTATGCTTTTAGAAATTGATACAAAAGTAAACAAACAATTCTGAAGTAAATAAACAATTTTTTAAATTTTTTTTCTTCTGTCAGAATAGGAAAGAAAAAAGCAAGTGAAAGGTGTCAATTGGCAAAGTTCTTTCACAGAACTACAAAAATGAATAAACAAATAGATAAATAAAAGACTTGGAAATTATAGACAAACAACTTAGAAATTCTGATCATGCGTTGTCATATGAAATAAATTGTGTTGTTTGAACTAAATAAACAATCTCAAGAATAATTTCTTCTTGGAGAGAAAAACTGAAGACATCTAGTGCAAAGAAGTGAAAAGAGATTTCATAAAAGTGGTGACCTCATAAATTATTGCAAATAGAACATTTGATCTATCAAATTTGGAGGTCAATTAAGTCTAAGTAGATAAATATTAATTATCTGACCAGTTGAAATTCTTAATCCCATCGTTGTAAAAACAACAGGAGACTTTCATAAGATAGAGATTTTGACTTGTAATCTCATGGGAAATACAAACAAAATGCACATAAATGTGTGTGTGTGTGTGTGTGTGTGTGTGTGTGTGTGTATACACACATGTATATAAATTTATAAAAATAATGGTAAAATAAACAAATTATAAATGAAACAAGAATGAGAACAGGGGAAAAAAGAAAAGCAAGTTTCGTTTATTTTGAATGATAATCTTCCCGGCATCAAAACTCACATTTCATCAAACAACACAATATTTATAAAGTAATAAATAGTCTTAGAGAAGGATTTACTGAAGATTTATAATCCAATATAATCCAAGAAATGGAAATACAATTTTTTTTTTTAAAGTGTTACTTAACTTTTATATATTTGTTCATTTAAATTCTAGATTTTTTATTTTTATTTTCTAAATGGCTCAAGAAAGCTCAACTGGTGTTAGTATTTGTTAATGTTGTATTTTAAGTGGATAATTATGTATGTGCTTTCGAATGTGTTGCACATTTTGTAAACAGCTTTGGTAATATAAACTGATGTTTGGGAAATATTATATTAAAATATAAAGCAATTGAAACAAAGCTGAACACCAGAAGTGGGTTATCTGAGGAGGTCGATATGTAACAAGTTGCAATACTGTTTGAATTATTCATTGAATCTTTGACTCATCTACTTGTTTCAGTCACCGGACTGTGGACATACTGGAGCACTGCCCTGAAGGGTAACATCTGATAATATTTACTTTGGGGTATTTCTTTTATTTTAGTCTTTTGTAACTCTTCTGCTTATTTTATTGTTCCCCATTATTGTCATCATCATCATCATATTAATGTCCACTTTTCCATGTTTTCATGGGTCAGACACGGTTTATCTGAAGGAGTTTCGTATGGCCTGGTGCCTTTTCTGTCACCAACCCTCAGTCGTTTCCAAGCAAGGCAATATTTCCCCAAGGCCAGACATGATCTCACAGAATATTGGAAATAAATAACATGCTTGTATGACAGTAAAACTAACAAATCTCAAGTGATACCAAAACAAGGACACAAACAAACTCACACACAGTTATAGACATACATGTATGACGGATTCTCTTGTCGTGAACGAAAAATGAGGGTTCAGGAAAATAAAGGGTTAATTATGTTCTATGGACACGAAGAATGTGTCTCTTGAGGCCTGTTGGTGCCTTGCAAACATTTTGGCAAATGGAACAATCTGAGAACTCAGTTTGCTTGAGTGTTTGGGGATCATTCGCCTTGTGCTTTCCGCAATGGATGGCAAGGTCTTGCTTTGCTTTGTGCTACAAAACCACAGTAACAGGTAAGGTTTCCATTTAGAAAAGCACGTGTACATTGTGATACATCCATAGGGGTGGGGGTAATAGGGAAACATATATATATATATATATATATATATATATATATATATATATATATATATATATATACACATATATATATATATATATATATATATATATATATACACACACACACATATATATATATATATATATATATATATGTATATATATATATATATAGAGAGAGAGAGAGACAGACAGACAGACATACATATATAGGGTGTGTAAGATATTTGAGAACAGATTTATGTCTATAAAAGAAAAACAGATATATAATAACAGATAATAACAAGGAGAATAAAAATAAACCTTCTTTTCTATAAAGTTATTCAATAAAGCCCCCTTCAGCTTCAAAAACTGCTTCTATATGAGATCTAAATCCTCTCCATGCTCGAATCAATTGGTCCTGGTTCATTTTAGACATTACTCTGACTCTGGCAGCTTTCAAAGAATCTTTGGTGTTATGGCCGTGCTCATTGACCTCTCTCTCAAAAAACGCTCCACATGTAATTGTCCAATGGATTGAGATCTGGGGAATTAGGAGGCCAAATGTTAGGGGTTATGTGATCATGAAAATTTTCAGCCATCCATTCCTGTGTTACTAGAGCCATGTGTGATAGTGCAGAGTCTTACTGAAACACATATGGCCTTCCATTGCATACACTGTCTATCCAGAGCTTAACAATTATTTTCAGGACCTCAATGTAAGCGGCAGAGTTAACTCTAAGGCCTTGTGGAAAAAAGTAAGGAGGCATCACATGTCATTCATTGCTGACAACCCCTAAAACCATGATAGTTGCAGGAAATTTTGAATGCCTAACACTTGGAACTTCAGAAGGGTCTACACACAACCATCTGTCATTTCTTCTGTTAACTTCTTGATCTTGGATGAAGTTTTTCTCGTTTGAGAAAAACCAAATCAAATCTTCTACTGCATTTTTCAGTTTGTTCAAGAACCTTTTAGATCTGATGTGATTTTCTTTTGCTTGTTTTGGACAAATTGACTTTTCCTCATCATATAAGACTTATATCTGATGTCTTTGTGGACAATATTCCTGACTGTTCCTTCTGACACATGGAGGTCTTTTGCAATTGACCTCGTGAACTTTCTGGGATTGTAATCAATGCTCTGTTGAACTTGCTGGATAAATTCAGGTGTTCTCATGATTTCAGAGCATTTGGAATGCTTTTTATGCTTTGATACTGGTGATAAGTTTCCATCTTCAGTCTCTAAAGCCTTACAAACTTTATAGATGAAATATCTGGCAACTTTTAAAAAGGAGCTCCTATCTCTGCTGGCAAGTAAGGGCCTCTTGATCAGGATGAAAGCTAGACTGTATGATGCATGTGTACAATTTGCCATGCTACATAGCAGTGAAACATGGGCCATGAATGCTGAGGACATGCACAGGCTTCAAAGAAATTGACTTAGTATGATCCGTTGGATGTGTAATGTCAGTGTGCATATACAACAGAGTGTAAGCGCCCTGAGAGAAAAGCTGGGCATAAGAAGCATCAAATGTGGTGTGCAAGAGAGGCATCTGCGCTAGTATGGTTGTGTGTTACGTCTGAATGAAGACAGCTGTGTGAGGAAGTGCCATTCCCTAACTGTAGAAGGAACCTGTGGAAGAGGTAGACCCAAGAAGACATGGGATGAGGTGGTTAGCATGACCTTCAAACATTATGCCTCATAAAGGCAATGACAGGAGACCGGGACCTTTGGAGATATGCTGTGATTGAGAAGGCCCGGCAACTAAAGTGAAATCGCAGCCACGCATGTCTGGTCCTGTTAAGAATATTCCTGATGTATCAGGCAATATGATATGCTTGAGAAGACCTGTTGAGAAAGGTAAAACCAATATCGTAGCTGGGGCTGGTGCCCCTGGCTGGCTCCCATGCTGGTGTCATATAAAAAGCACCATCTGTATGTGCTCGATGCCAGGTCCGCCTGACTGGCTCTCGTGCCAGTGGTATGTAAAAAGCAGTAACCAATCGTGATGAATGCCAGTACCCATTGACTGGCTCCTGTGCCAGTGGCACATAAAAAGCACCGACTACACTCTCTGAGTGGTTGGCGTTAGGAAGGGCATCCAGCTGTAGAAACATTGCCAGATGAGGTTGGAGCTTGGTGCAGATGCTGGATCTCCAGACCTCATGTCCAACCCATGCCAGCATGGAAAACGGACGTTAAACAATGATGATGATGATAATATACATATTATATGCATCAATATAAATATATATATATGTTATATATATATATATATATATATATATATATTATATACATAAATATAAATATGGATGTATACAAGACCCTGCAAACGGACAGAGACTTAGAGACAAGTTACTTGAAGCATTTAACGAAATAGAAGGGGATATAGCATCATACAACGTGGAAGACAATTGGAGATTTCTGCGGGACAACCTGTTGAAAGCCACCGACCAGATTTGTGGGTGGTGTAAGGTCCCCTCCCAACCCAGAGTAACGTGGTGGTGGAACAAGGAGGTAGACAGGGCTATTAGACAAAAGAAACAAGCTTGGAAGGACTGGAAGAACGGTGGTAGCAGGGAATTGTACCAATGTGCCAGAAGGGAGGCTAGGCGACAGGTTTATTTAGCCAGAGGGGAAGCAGATAAGGAAAGATTTGCCAATGTTCTGCGCCGTGAGGACCAAAGACTCGAGGTATTTCGGGTTGCAAGACAGTGTAGGAGAGAGAATAGTGATGTTGTAGGAGAGAAATGTGTTCGCATGGATGATGGTACGCTTGCATTAAATGAGGATGCAAAGAAAGAGGTCTGGAGATGCCACTACGATAGATTGCTTAATAAAGAGAATGAATGGGAGAAAGAGAGCCTGCCTTATGTCGACCCAATAGAGGGACCAGCTATCCGAGTTGATAGTACCAGGGTAGATAAAGCAATTAAGAGTATGAAGACCGGGAAAGCCCCCGGCCCATCAGGAATCACTGCAGAGATGCTCAAAATATCTGGCAGTGTTGGCTATAGCCTAGTCACCCGTATTACGAACCAGGTGATACACGAAGGAGTCATACCCTATGACTGGTGTAGCAGCATCATAGTCAACTGCTACAAAGGTAAAGGGGACGCTTTAGATACAAATAATTACAGAGGCATCAAGCTGTTAGATCAGGTTATGAAAGTTACAGAGAGGGTCATAGCCCAACTAATTAGGGAGCGAATCAATTTAGATGAGATGCAGTTTGGGTTCGTGCCAGGTAAAAGCACTACTGATGCCTTATTTCTAGTGAGACAGTTGCAAGAGAAATACCTAGCCAAGGATAAACCTCTGTACCTGGCTTTCGTTGACATGGAGAAAGCCTTTGACAGGGTCCCCCGATCCCTTATCTGGTGGTCAATGAGGAAACTTGGGATAGAAGAATGGCTAGTGAGAGCTGTGCGAGCCATGTACAGAGATGCGGCCAGTAAGGTGAGGGTTGGAAATGAGTACAGCAATGAATTCCGGGTAGAGGTAGGGGTCCACCAAGGTTCCGTCCTCAGCCCCCTATTATTTACCATAGTCCTCCAGGCAATCACAGAGGAGTTCAAGACAGGTTGCCCCTGGGAGCTCCTCTATGCTGATGACCTTGCCCTAATTGCGGAGTCACTATCAGAACTAGAGGAGAAGTTTCAGGTGTGGAAGCAAGGTCTAGAATTGAAGGGCCTTAGAGTCAACCTAGCTAAAACCAAAATCCTAATAAGTAGGAAGGTAGATAAAACACAAACCCCTTCAGGTAGATGGCCCTGCTCAGTATGTAGAAAAGGAGTAGGTAGTAACTCTATAAGATGTACCCGGTGCAAGCTATGGACACATAAGAGGTGCAGCAACATCAAAGGCAGGTTAACTAGCAAGTTAGTTTTTGTTTGTGGCAGATGTTCAGGTGCAATAAAGACTGCAAACAAACAGGAAACAACTTCTATCTCATTCCAGGGTGAAAAACTAGAGGTAGTCGATAGCTTCCGCTATCTGGGCGACCAAGTTAGTAGTGGGGGTGGGTGCGCTGAAAGTGTAGCTGCTAGAATAAGAATAGCCTGGGCAAAGTTTAGAGAGCTCTTACCCCTGCTGGCGACAAAGGGACTCTCACTCAGAGTAAAAGGCAGACTGTATGACGCATGCGTACGAACAACCATGCTACATGGCAGTGAAACATGGGCTGTAACTGCTGAGGACATACGTAAGCTCGCAAGGAATGAAGCCAGTATGCTCCGTTGGATGTGTAATGTCAATGTGAATACCCGTCAGAGTGTAAGTATCTTGAGAGAAAAGCTGAACATTAGAAGCATCAGTTGTGGCGTGCAAGAGAGACGATTGCGCTGGTATGGACATGTGGTGAGAATGGAGGAGGATAGCTGCGTGAAAAAGTGCCACACCCTAACAGTTGAGGGAACCCGTGGAAGAGGTAGGCCCAGGAAGACCTGGGCTGAGGTGGTGAGGCAAGACCTTCGTACATTGGGCCTCACCGAGGCGATGACTACGGACCGAGACCTTTGGAAATGGGCTGTGCGTGAGAAGACCCGGCAAGCCAAGTAAGATCGTTGCCAGTGCCCCTGGACTGGTTCTTGTGCGGGTGGCACATGAGATGCACCATTTTGAGCGTGGCCGTTGCCAGTACCGCCTGACTGGCTCCTGTAGGATTTTCGAGCGAGATCGTTGCCAGTGCCCCTGGACTGGCTTGTGCGGGTGGCACATAAAAGACACCATTTCGAGCGTGGCCGTTTTCGTGCGGGTGACACGTAAAAGCACCCACTACACTCTCTGAGTGGTTGGCGTTAGGAAGGGCATCCAGCTGTAGAAACTCTGCCAAATCAGACTGGAGCCTGGTGTTGCCATCCGGTTTCACCAGTCCTCAGTCAAATCGTCCAACCCATGCTAGCATGGAAAGCGGACGTTAAACGATGATGATGATGATGATGATATATATATATATATATATCTATACATACATTATATATATGTATATATACACACACACACACACACACACACACACACACACACATATATATATATTTAGATTTACAGAGATAATTACAGTTTGTTACTTCCATATGTAAGTTAACTGTTTAACTGCATGGAACTTTGAATGTGGTTTGAGGTTCAACATACACTATGCACATATAACCACAAACACACACACAAGAATATATTTACAAATGCACCACATGCAGAAATGCACATAGAGACATATGCTTCAATATAGTATTTAATATGTATGAAATGTGGTGATTCACAGTGGAGTGGCATATTAGAAGTATGCTACACCCATTATCCATATATATATTTGTAAAGATAAACTCATGTATGTATGTATGTATGTATGTATATATGTATATATATATATATATATATATATATATATATATATACATACACCTACATACCCACAATTCCATACACATCTAAATATATGTATTTACATACATATCTACATAGACGTTTGTGTGTGAGTGTGTGTATGTGCAGTATATGTGAGGTAGAACTGAACTGAAGTTTGAAAGTAGTTATTCTTTGAAGGTTTTACACATACATGACTGAACAGAGCATACACCACACACACACACACACACACACACACACACACACACACACATGCAAGCAGACAACAACAACAATACCAAGAACATCATTGCTGTTCACAGGTGCGGAATTAGTTTATCCAATCAAATATTCAACAAGATACCGAAGGAGATTTTGTTGATTTCCATTACATAAGATGATAAACAAAGAACAAAAAAAAAAAAAATGCTGAAATAAAAAGAAAAAGAAAAAAATTTCCAAATAAATTCAAAGCCATTTTTCTTCTCTTTTGTTTGAAAAATGTGTAAGTAAAGCTTTGAATAAATAAAATCTTTATATCTTTCATGATTACAAACAACAACTGGTTCTATTATAGATAATTAGTTTTTCACAAAAATTTAAACCAAACTTGATATTTCTTTTTTTCTTTTTCCCCAGCTAAAAGGTCAAATAAATACATAAATATATGCATGAAAGTTGTAAAGTAATAACATAGATTGAAATAAATAAGAAATAAATAAGAGAGAGAAAGGTGGAGAGAAAGGAAGTGCATAGTTTAAATAATATAAATATATCTATACAAATAGATGTGTGTGTGTGTTTATATATAGATACATATATGTATATATATCAAATTGCAAAGGAATGATAAAGAATGGGTTGACAAGAAAATTGAGTTCCAAAATCACAAACAACTGGTTTCAGATGCTCAACTATAATTTTCTGTTTGTTGTTCAATTTTCATTTTTCTCTTAACTCGGATGTATTGACTTAGAAGCTGGCATCCAATTTCTATTGAACTGTATGATTTGAATTCTTTTTAGCAGAAATAATGACCTCACTTCAGTAGTCTTATTTACATCCCTCCCTCTCTCTCTCTCTCTCTCTCATTTCATTTTTGTTTACTGTTTGTTTTGTTTCATAAACTTCCATTTCCAAAATCCATTTTTAACAAATGTTAATGAGGCAAAAATATAGCTGAAAGCAAAAGACAAGATTTGGAAGTTTTATTTTTATTTCTAATAGAATTTGATTGTCAAGAATAGATTGTAAATAAACACATTAAAAATCTGTTTAAATAGGAAAAGAAGTGTGAATAAGCTGGAGAAAGTCTAAGGGATGTGTTAGATGTTATTATACTTTGGAAATTTATTTTGTGTCAATTTTTAATAGGATATACTGAAATTAAAAATGATGCGAATGATGGTGATGATGATGTGGATGACAATGATAGTAATAATAAGCATGGAAAATAAGAAAACAAAAAAAAAGAAGTTCTATGAAATAAACAAACAAGTTGTAAAGAAAGCAATATCTCAGATAAAGAGGATGAAATTAAAGAGTGGAGTTATTTTAAAATTGGTCAATTTCACCAAGTTATTTTGAGTGATATTTAATTGAACAAACAGAGAAATATATATATTAGGTAAGAGTCATAAAATATTATGGTACCGAGATGACAGATGGAAACAACAAATAAGGAATTGAGAAAGTCTATTTTTGTGAAAAGTAAATTGAAGATTGAAATGCTCAATAAATATATGGATAATGAGAGAATTTGCATTCTTTGTATAGAAATAGCCAAGTACTGTAGCCTTTGTCATAAAATGATTGCGAAGATGATGTAAAATGGATTCATTGAAATAAAGTTCCCCTGAAATAGGGCAGGGGATAATAATTCCTTTGCATTGTAAAAACATTACCAATGGCTTGAATAAGAAACATTTTATGATTTCTATCAAAATATATATTAGTTATATTTGATATTCAGCACAAAAAGAAGGTCGGCAGAAGACTTTTCTATATCAATATTTGGGGAAAAAAAAAAAGATAAAAGGAAAGGCTGGTAGCATTATATGTTTTTATTCTGAGGATCTTTTCTATACAAACTGGTTTTCTGATGATAGCACTTATAAGTAGTTCTATTTCCGAAGAGGAAGATAAATCAATATATGAAAGGATAAAGAGTTTGAAATTTATAAATAAGCACAATTTTCAAAACAGTTACATAAACAAGTATTCAAGCAGATTTCTGCTACAAATCAGCTGAAAAAGACACCGAGTTTGACAGCAGGTATCTATCAATTCAATATAAAAATTATACAGTAGATAGATACTTATATCTAGGAAGTAAAGAAATTTGGATGCCTCCAGTACAAAACACCCTTAGAAAATGTTTGGCATCTTCATCATCATTGTTATCATGGAACATAACTATCAAAGCCTACCACAACAACCTTCAAATTATTTCCATCAGCTAAAGGGATGACAATGTGATGCAGAATTAAGTAATCTGTTCTCAAATGCAATAGAAAACCACCAAATTTTACAGACAAAACACACAAACAAGTCCCTCAAAAGCCAATAAAAGACACTCCATGTGATCCTTTTAACCTGCTAGGAAGGATAGCTAAATAGCCCTCAAGTCAGGCAAAACCATCTTCAAATTAAAGGAGAGGAAAGATAGACTAGACTGGATGATCCCAGATATGCTGAGATGGGATGGACAGAGGCTGAATGTCTTTGGTTATAGTTATACTTAATGAGAAATTATCTGGGACTAAGAAGGAGAGAGGGGAGAGAAGAGAGGGGGCAGTGACAATGAAGGGGGAAGAAGGAACATCAACACTACCCTGATATATCTGTGGACTAGTGTGTGTGTGTGTGTGTGTGTGTGTGTGTGTGTGTGTGTGTGTGTGTATGTATAATTTCATGTTTGTATCTGTGCTTACTGGTATATATACCTCACACACACACACACATAAATATACATGGCATATGGCTCAGTAGAGTGTCAGGCTCACAGTCATGAGGTAGTGAGTTCAATTCCCTGACTGGGTTGTGTGTTGTGTTCTTGAGCAAGACACTTTATTTCATGTTGCTTCAGTTCCCTCAGTTGTAGAAATGAGTTGCCAAGCTGTATCGGCCCCTTTGCCTTTCTCTGGGACAACATCGATTGCATGGAGAGGAGGGGTGCCCAGTATGCCTGGCCAACTGTTGGTCTTCCATAAACAGCCTTGCCTGGACTTGTGCCTTGGCAGGGAACTTTTTACGTGCAATCTTGTGGTCATTCATGACCGAAGGGTATCTTTTACCCTTTACCATTTTACATAGGCACACACATACGCATGCACACACACACACACACACACATAAAATAGGCCTCAACACACAGTCGACCTGAGGCAGGCACTTTTTCAAGATATGATACAATAGGATTGAACCGAAAGCCATCCAGTTACAAACAAAACTCCTGAACCACCTAACAAAGCCGGCATCCAGTCACAGAACACCGAACCAAAGACACATGCACCAAACAGCAAAAAAGAATTGTGCAGAGAGCCTTTTAATAATTCTTTCTAATTTTTGGCACAAGACCGGCAATTTTGAGGTGAAGTTGATTACATCAACCCCAACATTCAACTGGTACTTTTTTTTTTTTTAATCTGAAAAGGATGATAGGCAAAGTTAATCTCAATGGAATTTGAACTCAAAACATAAGAATTCCACTAAACATTTTGTCTGAGTTGTGAATGATTCTGCCATTTCACCACCTGAGGAACTGTTCCTAATAAAGATTATGATGATGATGATGATACCATCACAACAAAAGTCAACATTTCCATTCATTTTAATCAGGTCCAAAATAGTAACGAACAAGTCAGAGTAAATACAAATTAGTGGTTCACTGTTCGCAGTATTGTTTAGAAATGAAAATTATTCATCTAAATAATAGTATTTAAGATTCTCAAAAGTCATTCACAGTACACCACCGCCACTGCCACCACCACCACCGCTGCCACCGCCACCACCACCACTGCCACCGCCACCACCATTGCCACCAGCACAGCTAGAGGCAATAAGTGGCTCAGGAAATTCAGTTAGACAAAAGAATTAAACTTCTTAAATTGAAGTGAGACAACAACAACAGCAAGAGTAACAGCATAAGCAACAACAACAACAACAACAACAACAACGATGATGATGATGATGATGATGATGATGATGACGATGACACAGCAGCAAAAACAATGACAACAACAAGGAGATATATTTCTTCTTGAAATTGTTATTTCTTGAAAAATTTTCATTTTAAATTTTAATTTTTAAAAAAAAGGAAACTTTTTTTTGGTGATTAAAACTGAAAATTACTTCAATTCCTCAAAATTGACATTGATTACAAAAGTGAAAGTTTTCAATGAAATATTTTAGAAATGCTTAATTTTCTTCTTTCAATCAATTTGTTCTGATGGAAATCATGGTCAATAAAAGATATCATTGAAATTGTTCCAACGATCATTTAGAAATACTTCCTGGTTTCATTTCTTACAGATTGGTTAGAATGGTTAAAGAATTCAAAGTTAGTGTGGATGCAAAAGAAAAAAAAAACAAAAATCAAAATTCCACTAAAGAAAAGAAAAGAAATTCTTCCAAAAATTGATTTAAAAAAATTTTTGTTTCAATTATCTTAGATGCTTTTGCATAATGGTTCTACAGAAAAGAGGTGGGAAAAAATAACAAACAACAATAATAATAATAATAACAATCCTTTTTCTATCGGCAGAAGGCCTGAAATTTTGGGGGAGAGGCTAGTTGATTACATCACCCCTGGTACTTATTTCATTGATCTCAAAATTGTTTTGCGCAGCTTGATAGAACGTGGGTCTCTGTGGTTGCAAACTGAACTTGATCTCATGACCAAACATGCCATTGACAATCAAGGAAATAATTATCAGAGTGAGTATTCTCTTGAACAAATATCCTTCATTCAATTGCAACAGACCTGAGCTACTTGAAATTTGGTTTTCTTTCTTGGAATGTAGTTCCACTTGCTTTAACGACGTAGATCAAAGTTTTGGCAAAGTGAAACCTCTTCAGGTTTTCACTGATCTCTGAGAGTGAAAACATAAGTAATGTTCCTGAAGTCAAGCCAAACCTTCTTGTTAAAATTCGTTTTTTATTTTTTAGCTACAGATTCTTATGACATTCAGACCATATTCCATAAGTATCTACTTTCAATTGTTACAGAGAAAGAATATCAAGTGTTTTGCAACTTCCATTTTATTTCTTTCTGTGATCAAATCCTGCTGATGTCAGTTTTGCATTTCATACTCCTGGGGTTGAGAAAATATGTATCAATCAAATACTGCAGTCATGTAGATCAACAGACTCAACCCTACCCTCCCACCCAAACACACTCAAATAATTTAAGGCATTTGTTATAAATCAATAACAATTAAAACTTTATCAAATGTCGTTAGTATCTAATTACATTTTACATGACTTTCATAAACAGTCTTTCTAGGGACGGAAGCATCTCCATGCCTACTTATGCATATAATTTTTTACTTTATTGTAGGTTTTATTTTTTTTATTTTCTTATTTTTCTTCTTTACTCCCTGGCATTGATTTACTCCTAAATACATGAAGATAACCATTTATAACATTGCAACGGAATCTTGTCCCTTGCCATTCCTACCCAAGAGCTTAAATCCATGGCCACTAAGAACATGCTGTATTAGAACTGAGTGAAACAGGGTTTATTTAATGAGACACCCCTTTGTAAAAATCAGCTGATGAGACACTCCTACACAGAGGGGTGCACCACAACCATTTGTACAGTATTCCATCCACTGATGCAGGATGGGTCAAACCGATCGTAGTGAGAAATAAAGTTTCTTGTATATTCCATTTCCCATCTCTATCATTTGTTATACACTTGACAAACACTGAGGAATTCCTGAGGTAGATGCAGTGACAATTGTGTAAATACCATTGATTGCGTCAGGTAGCCATAGGTAGTGAACACACTTTAGCAGCTAACCACTAGGAAAATACCCAATACTTAAACAATAGCATGTCACCTGTGCCAGTGGAGCACTAACAGCACTGTCCGAGCGTGTTCATTGCCAGAGCAGCTGTCTGGCTTCCGTGCAAGTGGCCCATAAATACTAGCTTCATTCCTCTCTAACCTTCGCATGTCCTCTGCATACATACATATGTATGTATGTATGTATATGTGTATGTAAGTGTGTGTGTGTGTGCATCTCCTTGTCTTGATGTCACATGATAGCTGTAAATGAGTATCGCTGTCACGCAAGCAGTGGTCATTCAGTTCCAATCTTCTTCTTCTGAGGAAGAAATATGTTTGGGCTCTGGGAGGGATATTACCTTGCTTAGACAGGGAAGGCATCCTGCTATACAAAATGTACCTCAATCAACTCCATGCAACGCATGGAAGCATGGAAAAGTGGATGTTACAATGATGATGATAATGATTACGTTAGAAGTAATTACAGATGCTGGTTTGGTAGAACCACAGGAACAAAAAAGGAAAAATTACTTTGCAACATTCGTTCCAGTTCTTTATGTTCTCAGTTGAAATTCTAACAAAGTCAACCTCATTTTGCACCATTTGGGGTTCAATAAATAAAGTGTTAGTCAAGAACAGGGGTCAATGATACCAGCCGATCTGCCTTCCCCAAATTTCAGACTTTTCTGCTTATGTTTGGAACAATTATATAAATACCAGTCATGTACTGTATCAATTTAGTCAGCTTCAACCTGTCTCTACTCCCAGGAATCATAACCTCCACCCACAACCACCTGCCACCACCACCATCCCCAACATCACCACTAAAGTATTTTTTTACTGCTCTCTCTTCAGCAACAACCTCAACAACAAAAAGAGAAAAGAAAAGAAAAATCTTGGCTTTAGCTGCTAATCACCTATATTGACTCTTCCTAATAATCATGCCTTTCTGAAGATCCTGAAACTACGAAATGCAAGAAATAAATACAACAACAAATAGATAATAATTAAATGGAAACCATTTTAAATATTTTACAACAAATCTGATTCTATTCAACAAAACCTTTACATATTAAACAAGCAGCAATTTTCCAAATTTTTACATTTATTATCAAAATAAGCATTCAGCCCAACAAATTCAGTATATCTACTTTTAAAGTACCCCCCCTCCCACCATCCTATTTTCATATTCTTCACAGCTATTAAAAATAAAATAAAAATAAATTTTTCATGGATTTAAATATTTGTTTGTGTGAATTTAAAAATCAGATATTTCATATTATATTTGCGAACCTTGCAAATACTGTAATAGATATAAAAATAAACAAAAAGCAACTTTTTCTAGAAAAATCCACTGAATTTATATAGCAACAGAATCCTTACATTTCTCATTGAGAATGTACAATACATTTATATATTTATCTATTTCCATATTTATATCTTAAGACTGTTTATATGAGTTAATCATCACTGAATAACTTTAAATTAGCATGAAGCAATTCTCGCACCATCTTGTAACAAGTTTCTCAAAATTTTGCACTCAATTCATAAAAATATGGCCCTTGATAAGAGATTCTTTCGTTTCATTATTCATCAGATGCAGCACATATTTTACATCTATTTTAAATTCATATATGCATGTATACACATATATTTATATATAAGAATCTGTACATATATAAGTATTATACATACACACACACACATATATAGTGTGTGTGTACGTTATAGATATATATATAAAGATATATATGCATACAAATATACATACATACATACACACGAATATATAAATATACATAAAAATATGTGTGTGTATATATATGTGTGTGTGTGTGTATGTAAATATGTATACATGAATATATAATATACATAAATACATAATTACATACATGTGTATGTGTGTTTGTACATGTAAATATATACATACACACATACACATATGTGGATGAATGGATATTACTTTCTCTTTTAATAGTAATATATAATTTCATCATGCTGATATTAAAACAAGGAACCGCTGGTCTATAAAGTAGTAAAACCAGTCTATAAATACTTCACAGTGAGAAGACAATTAAATTATTTTTCTTTACATCTAAAAGCCGCCATAAATAGCTGACATCCAGCAATAACTATAAAAGAGGAAATAGGTGAACGACATGAAATGGCTTCGTTTTTACCTAAGCCAGAGGTTCTTGTCTCTGGGGTGCTCACGCAGAGGAAGAAGGCAAACACTACATTGTGAATCAGTGGAAGAAATGTGTCTACATGCAGCAGTGAATAAATTGCACTTCCTTCTTGGCTTACATACTCCCATGTGGGAATTGATTCTGGTTGATAAAAAGACATTCTTCCTATTGGTTACTTTCAACATTATTTTCATCCATTATCTTAACTCACCACCTCCACAACACCAGGCACACCTACTGATCTCAAGATCATTTCATGCAACAGCAGGCCTCTATCCCTAATCAATAAGCCTTTAAACAACTGAAAGGGATTAATAATTTCCATGGACCCACTCGATAATTATCTCCATTTTTGTAAAATTCTCTGCAGGTGAGGAATTTAGCTATAAAGTGATCCGAAAAGTTATAAAGCCTTTACCAACCTGTGTGTTCACTCTACTCCTCCTCTTTATTAGAATTTCTACAGCACAGTAGGTCCCCCACCTCCTTCATTTCTTTGAATGCAATGGCTTACTATATGACCAGCCTGCTCCTCACTTGAGTTCCTTGTGGCCCATGACATCTGGAGGCTGTCCCTTAAATGTTCACACATGCCCTCTTCCCTCTACTGAATCTGCTCTGCTCAAGTTTACCATTTCATAGAACTCTGTCCCTGTGTGATTATGGCTTGGGGGTCTTGTTGCTGCTTACACTCAAGTCCTGGTCACCAAATTTTCCAATAGCTGCAACCCTACTAATATATAAGCAGGTCAACTAGCCATAACTGCTAGGTTCCAACCAATCATCTCTAGTGTATTTAGCAAGTCCCACCAATTTTTTAAATCACATCTGCTTGTTCCTGAGTCCATTTTCTTCCCTCCATCTTGCCATAGGCTACAAACATCTGTAAAAGCCTCCATTAGTCTGGCATCTATTTTCTCTGCATCGTCCTGGGATTCTTTGTTTATCTCTCAGTGCAGAGCCAATACTGGTTGTTTTAAATAAAACAACATAAAACTTGCCACATTCAGAATCCTCTTCAGCTTCAAAATCACCCTCATCTTCCTCACTCATGCAACCACAGCTCCTTCACCATTAAATGACCCTAACGTTTCATGTCTCAATCTTAATTGATATTCTCTCCAGTTATGAACTAAAATGGCTTGTTGTGGGAATAAGTTTCTAAATCTTCCCCTCACATTCTTTTCTCTCTCAAAAACCATAATAATTTGGCAAAATAATGTTAAAACCATGAGTCTTAAGATACCAAGTCTCTGGGGCACGTGCAGAGGAAGGCCCTGGATTCCATCAGAAGCAGGAAGAAGAAATGCGCATCTACCTGTGGTCATGGAGAAATAATGTTTCCCCCTTAAACTCCCACAAATGAAATGATTCCTCCCCATAAAATGGCATTCACCAATGCTGGGGTTCACCAATGACTTCCTCCTGATGTCACACTTTCTCCCACTATCCACAGCTCAGAACTTCTACTTCCTATTGATCTCCTCCTCTCCTCTTCCTACTACTACTACTACTACTACTACTATTACTGTCACTCCTTTGGTCACAATAACAGGGGTTCCAGTTGATCCGATCAACAGAACAACTTGCTCGTGAAATTAACGGGCAAGTGGCTGAGCACTCCACAGACACATGTACCCTTAACATAGTTCTGAAAGAGATTCAGCATGGCACAGAATGTGACAAGGCTAGGCCCCTTTGAACTACAGGAACAACTCATTTTTGCCTGCTGACTGGACTGGAGCAACATGAAATAAAGCGTCTTGCCCAAGGGTACAATGCACTGCTAGGGTTTGAACTCACAACTTTATGACTGTAAACCAAATAACCTAACCACTAAACTAAGTGAGTATTTTCATGGTTATATATATATATATATATATATACACACACACACACACGCACATATCACTCACACATAAATATATAATGTAATAATGCAGATAAGCCACCATCTGATATACATGTGTGTACATGTATCAACATCACATACAAGTAACATATACACTTTTTATGTATATCTGACAATAAACAACTGGAACTGTGCACAACAAAGACACACATGTCACTGTCATTATTGCTGCTATGATTTTATCAATGATTTTGTTGTAAAACAAATAAAAGGTTCAATAAAAAGAAATGCAGAAATACTGGAAATAATTCCATATACAAGAGCAATTTTCCAAATAAAATATTCACATAAACGCTGGCTTTCAACTTCTATCATGTTTAACAATATTTTGAGCTGAAAAGTGAGTTGTAAGCCAGTCAGACCACCTGCCTACCTATGCATGTATGTGTACATACATAAATATATACACATATGCCTGCCAATCTATCTATCTATCATTGTTAAAGATACTAGAAATGACGGCGATAATAACAGCAACATCATGAACAATTCACCTAATACTATCCTGGCCATTACCAGCACTACCTCATCTCTATCTCTCCAACTAACCATCATAGAACTGATAGCCGCAACTGCAGATCTGGGACAGACTGCCCGCTGCAAGCCCACTGCAGAAGATTCACCATCGTATACCAATGCACCGTTCACAACATAGTAAATAACTCCTAAAGTTACTACATTGGATCTACTACAATTTCCAAACAAAGATATTATGCACATTTATACTCATTTAAATATAAAGAGAATAGCAATCCCACATTTACTAGCCAGCCATGTACACCATCTAATTAAGAGGAAAATACAATATAGACTTTCTTGGAATATAATAGATTCTGGTATTCCAGATCAGGGACAGCACTCCATTTGTGGACTCTGCTTAAAAGAAGCCCTCAAACTTTTAGCCCATAACTCACCACAATTGCTTAACAAACACAACAAATCCTTCACAATGTGTAAACAAATTCTTCTGCATTTTAAAATTCTTCCATAAATCCACATGTAAATTCATCCCCACCCCACCATAAATAACACCCACTTGCAAACCTCCATCATCATTAACACACAGAACGGACACAAACACTAACTACTAGATTTCCTCTTTATCCCCTACAGACTAGAAGAATACCACTGGCACCTACTATTCTCTTTGTATCCCTTTCATTTTACTTTATTTTTTTTTTTTACGTTATCTTCCTCTACCTCCTCCTCCCTCTTATCTTCTTGGCTATCTTTGTACATCATATTCTTAGATACTATACATTTATATACCTTTCTCTATTTTTAACGCCAATCCTTAACTTACCCCCTCACTCTCTCTACCTCTCTGTTTATTTACTTTTCTTTCTTTTTACCACTTAATAGCCACCTCCACTACCATTCCATTACCACTTAATAACCACCTCCACTACCATTCCCATACTCTAGGATATCTCAGAAACAGCTGTAAGACTTTGAATTTTTTTTCCAATAATAGTAATGTATATGACTTGAGATGTTTGCCTTACCTTAATGTTTAACAATCACATTTCCACTATATCAGAAATGTGCAATGGCTCCATAACTACCATCTCGGCTATAAACTTGGAGCCCTAGTAATCCATTACAGCATTTACCTAGCATACCTAGTCATTTAGATCACCTGTGAACTAAACCCCCATATTTTGTATAAATGATCGATCTATCTATATACAAACATGCACACACATGCACATTCAGATATACACAGCCTATGAACCTTTCAGCTGACCCTCATACATCAAAAAACTTGCTACACATTGGTGTTTTAAAGAGGCACAAGGCAAACGTTTGCAAAGATAGGCTGCAAATGTGTGACTATGCAGGTAAAAATTTCATTAAACTATATAAAAAGTGAAACAGATAAAACTTGAATCGGGCCAAACTGGGCCGGAGAAAACACTTCGCAACAAAGAGATTTTTTTAATGCATATAAAAGAAAGGTATATTAAAGTCAAAACCTTTTTTGATTATATGAAAGAACTTACAATTAAACCTTGGGAGAGGCATTATGCCGGTAATAATACACGAAATACACATACGAAATATGAAAGAACTTACTTTAAACATAAAAACATGGACAGGTGTTGGCTACCAGCCAAACTTTAAAGAAAAATTCATTCATGAGGTGTTTTTTTTTTTCTTTCATTCTATTCATGTCTGTTCTCATCCATTTTAATTTCTATTTTAAGCTGCTTTAAATGTCTCTTATTCTTAAACACTTATTCTTAACCACTTTAGATTTAATCGACAAAGTAAGTTGAAAAGATGAATGCATTTGCAAAAGTCTTCGTTAATGTTTCTGAGTTGTTAAAAACTGAATTTGTTGCTTTTGGCTAATTCCCAAGGTCAAGTAGGGCTCAGGCCATTTACATTAGAGAAATACAATTGCATTATCTTTTATTTCAGTTATTAAACTGAGGCCATGCTGGGGCACCATCTTGAAGGGCTTAATCAAACAAATTGACCCCAGTATTTACACATTTTCTGTCCATGAAATTCACTCACAAATTATTAATCAACGCAGGGCTATAATATAAGAGACTTGCCTAAGATGCCAGTGCCATGGAACTGAATCTGAAACCAGGTGGTTGCATGAGTCTTCAAATATGCAAAACAACCATTTGTGTGCATGCACACATGAAGAGGCTTCTGCACAATTTCCATCAATCAAATTCCTCATGACAAATTTGTCAGCCTAGGGTTAGAGTCAAAGACACTCAAGATGCAGTGGATGGAATTGAACTGAAAACCACTAATTAAGAAGCAAATTTCTTAACCATACATCTATGCAGTCCTTAAATGTGCCAGTGTGTGTGTACACACATATATACACACACATGTATAACACTCACATATATAACACTCACACACACACATGTATAAAATTATGGAGTAATGTACAGTTAATATATGGGTGATTGGATATGAAATAATCAAATAGATTGAAAGCAAAAAAATCAATGTGATCCAGATAAATAGAAATGCAAGAAAAAAAGAAGATGAGAAATTATGAGAAGATTTAGAAGCAGGAGTGGGGAAGAGATGATCTTTTTTTTTTTTCATTTGTTTTGCCACCCCCACCTGCTCTATAAGCCAAACTCCATTTTTGATTAGATAGTCTTTGGCTGAAATGAAACGATGCAACAGCAGCAACAACAACAACAAAAGAGTGTTGATAATTTTGTTCCCATTTGGAATAGGTTCTTTGGTTGTCTGTGTTTGTTGTAGTTTTCTTCTCTTATTTCCTCACCAATATATATATATATATATTTGACTAAACTTCTTCCTATGTGTTGCTAGACGAACTGGCTACGACAAGTCATTAATTAGCTCTTGATTATTGGTTAGGGATGAGGATAACCAAACGAAATTAATATCATTCAAAAACAATTTCCGATAATAATTTTAGCTTAGCAGTGGCTTAGCTCCAGCCATCAAGCAAAAACTCAACTGTGCCCCCTATAATACTATGCTTATGTTGGGATTCCCCCCCCCTGTTCCTCACTTGACTCTTGACTTCGTTCAGAGATAAATCAGCAAATCAGAACCGAACAAATTAGGTGGTAAGGCCAGCTGAGAGGAAGGATAATCTTCTTAATTAGTAATATTTGCCATGCATTATTAATAATAGCTGTTAGTAAGCAAAATCGGATTGGAAAGGGTTAGGATGCTGACAGTGAATAAATGAGAAAGGAAAGAAGAGAGAAAGAGAGACACATCTCTAATTGAAACCAGCGATTCCAATACTGAAGATGAGACTGGCAATATGTTATTTCATTAGTTTTAGTCTTTGAACTGTGGCCATGCTGGAGCATTGCATTATCTATTAGATGAGACTGGATTGACACAATAAGTAACAGGCTAAGTATTGGTGTTCATATATCTACCTGTTCCCTACAACCATATCTGACCGATTGTGCTGACGACAGATTACTGTTTTTATTGGAGTATTATACCAGTATTCTTTATTTTTTTAAATGTGGATATTTTCTGGTTCCGCTGTGCCTTTTGTATGGTCATCAAGACAATTCCTTCCTGTCTTGATGACCATTCTCAACTGTCCTAGAAGCAACGTCAGGCCTCATACAAAGGTTATAATCTTGTAGGCATTGTTGAACAGTTACTGGTGATGAGTGATATCTTCCTCACTAATATGGTGCAATCTACAGTTTCTATCACAGCACAGGGGTTTAGAGGAATCCTTATCTCTTTTGTTGATCAGGTATTTAGCAGCAATCCCCTAATCTTAGAAAAGAAAGGCATAGTGCCTAGGTGAGATGTGATGTCCAAGAGAAGCTATTATTCCTATCAATGTTGCTGGTATTCTCTAACTTGATGGACATGCACCAATGCACACCTTTCTACTCGTATGATGAGTATTTTTCTCCCAATCAGCTGTAAACTCAGAGTACTTGTGCAGGAGTTCTTCATCTAATCTCAAGATGTTATTACTTTCAATGTTGAGTATACATGTGATCAACTCATTTCTCTCTTTATTTCCCCAGTCCTCAGTCAAATCGTCCAACCCATGCTAGCATGGAAAGCGGACGTTAAACGATGATGATGATGATGATGATGATGATGATTGGTTTGAAAGTGCTGACAAGGTGACATGCTGTAGCACTCAAAAGCCATCTGGACTGATCTATTTCATCACATCGATCCTCTTAGTGTTGCTGTGGATGAGGAAGTTACCAGTCATTGTCAGTTTAAGCAGAATGGGCTATTTGTCTTGAAGAAAATTCTAACTGGGCCCTACCGGCAAAATCATGCACTGTTTATTTTGATATGAGGTCACCATGTCATGCACACACGGTTGTGAGGCATGTGCCTGATGGACCCTCATCAGACAGGGAGTCATGACGAGTATACTGGGCCTTGTATATTTCTATCCAGCGTCACTTTGAGGGTGTGTGTTGCTCTCTCACTCAATAATAATAATCATGTTTTATTTCTTCATGATGATGATGATAATATGATGCATGTGGCCCAGCAGTTAGGGTGTTCAACTCATGATCATAATTGAGCAGCACATTGGGTTGCTCAGTAGAAAATGAGCACCAGCTGAGTGCTGGTGCAGCCCTCTCTTCCTGTAGCCATCGCATTTTGGTTTAATGACTGAGTCAAAAGGTGGGAGAGTCAAGACAGTGCCTGTGTCTGCTCAGGACAACATGGGCGCTTATAAGAATGAGTGGAAGTACAGCACATGCTACCAGGTCCTACACATTTGTAGCCAGTGGCTGACACTTTATCATTCTTCTTGTTATTAAGATGGTAAGCTTGTAGAATCATTAGCATGTCAAACAAAATGCTCAGCGGCATTTCTCTTGGCTCTTGCAGTGTTACTATGCATACGTGAGTGTGTGTAGAGAGAAAGTGACAGAGAAACAGGCACAGACATATATGCATGCGTTCTATGTGTACTTATTTCATTTCATTTTTCCAATTTCATTTCATTTTTCCAATTTCATTTCAAGTTTATTTCTGAAGTTTGCAAATAGCTGAGGTTTGTAAACAGTCAGAAAAGAGAAATAATGCATCCTGCCAAGAAAATACAGCAATAGTTTAGCCTTGGTCAGCCATACAGCGCTGTTATGACTTGGTCATCACTTGGCACTCTTTATGACTCAGTCCTCTTCTCTCTAGAAGTGGCATGGCTGTGTGTCTGCACGAGTGTAAACTGTTTGACAACACAAACATCAAGAATTCAATGCAATTGCAACAAGCTGCAGGTGTTTCATTTGCTTGAATCGCTGACATCAATCTATCGTCCTATGTTTGTGTCTTGGAGTATAAAACTTTCTAACTTTTGTCAAGGATTCACAATGATATGTTTTTGTTTGCACTAAAAAGGAAATGAGATGACACAATAGAAATATATTTTTTTTTGAAAAACAACACACAAAAAGAAAAATATCAAACATTGTATAACCATTAAATAGTATGAATTCAAACAGATGTATGAGAGTAAACATGCTGAGACAAAAAAAAAACAAAAGAGGTAATTGTCATCATCATCAGCAGCAGCAGCAACATCATCATCACTACTACCATTAAAGCCACCACTACCACCACCACCACCACCACCACCATCATCATCATGGTTCTATGGCCATCACTTCTATACTTAACTTTAATGTTCAATTTACAAATTTTCATTTAAATTTATTTTCTAATACTTAATTCAAATGTGCAAACGTAAAAAAAAATATCAGCAATTTTTTTTTCCTCTCTTATTCAGTGGAGGAGATAAAACTGGCTGTGCCCTTCTGAGGGCCTCAAAGAATGGTGAAAAGAAGGGGAGACTGATCCTCATATCTGAGATCTGGTCTGAATGATTGCCTCTAAGGCTACCAAAGAATTAGGTGATGATGTTAAACAGCATGGGAGATATCCTTTTGATATGAACCCTGCCTCACACCACCACTCCTCTGCTTCTGCACTAAAAACTTCCTGTTTTGATCAAAATTATAATCTTTCATTAAATTTGTATCTTCATTTATGTTCCAAACACCAGCTAAACAACAAAGTTATTTCAGTAAATTCTTCATTAATTTCAAAGCAAGTTTATTTGAAGAGAAATGGAGTAAAGAAGTAGTTTAAGCTTACAATGCGAGAAGAACCGAGAATGCAAAGAACCATATGAAATATCACCAGGAATCTGATTCAAAGCTCTAACAATTCCATGAATCCATGCCATGGAATGGTACTTTATTTTATTGTCCTTGAAGGGAAGGAAGACAAAATTGACCTTAGTGAATTTGAACTCAAGTTGCTAAAAGAGAGAAAAGGGAGAGAGAGAGAGAGTGATAGAGGCACTGAAAGAGGGAGAAGCACAGAAGAGGAGGACAGAGAGAGGGGAGAGTGAGAGAAGTGGAAAGAGAGAGATAGTCACAAAGATGACAACAGTTTTCGAGGATGCACCAACACCTGATGTGTTTATGAGATTCTCCGTTCTGTTGAGTCACCATTTTCCTCCTTTTATCTTTTATCAACTTGTAACTAACTCCAGTACAGACTTCCTAATATGACTAATCCCCAGAAACGTGATGTAGATAAATGACATTGTTCAGCAGAGAACCATAAATACATTACAGTATTTAATTTTGTACCTTCATGTTGTGAATTCAAATCTCAGAGGAGTCAAACTTTTGACTTTCATTCTTCTCGTGTTGATTAAATAAGCATCAATAACATATTGGAGTTGATTTAATCAATTATACTGCTCCACTATGATTATTGGCATTGTGTCTCACTAAGAAATCAATATACCTAGTCTCTGGAGATTGTTGTAAATATTGTAATTTATAAAGATCTAAATAACTGTCATTGAATTTGAATTTAAAACTGAATAAAGAATTAAACAAAACAAAAATGGTTGCAAGTCTTTGTAAATGGTTATATGTGTATATATATTAGATATTTACATATATATATTAGAGATTGTATATACATATATTTAATGAAATCTCTCTCTTTCTCTCTCTCTCTCTCTCTCTTTCTCTCTCTCTCTCTCTCTCTCTCAATGTATATATGTGTGTGTGTGTATATATATATATATATATGATGATATCCATAATATATACATATATATGTATATATCATACATGACATATACGTATATTATCCAAAATGTATAGTATTATATATCCATCACAGCTGGTGTATAAAACTATACATTTTGGATAATATACCCACTCTATTGTCGGATATACGAGTGCATTTCCCTGACTTATGATCTCTTAGACGACTCACACATGCATGTATGTATGTATATATATATATATATATATATATATATATATATATATATATATATATATATATATCATCATCATCATCATCATCATCATCGTTTAACGTCCGCTTTCCATGCTAGCATGGGTTGGACGATTTGACTGAGGACTGGTGAAACCGGATGGCAACACCAGGCTCCAGTCTGATTTGGCAGAGTTTCTACAGCTGGATGCCCTTCCTAACGCCAACCACTCAGAGAGTGTAGTGGGTGCTTTTACGTGTCACCCGCACGAAAACGGCCACGCTCGAAATGGTGTCTTTTATGTGCCACCCGCACAAGCCAGTCCAGGGGCACTGGCAACGATCTCGCTCGAAAATCCTACAGGAGCCAGTCAGGCGGTACTGGCAACGGCCACGCTCAAAATGGTGCATCTCATGTGCCACCCGCACAAGAACCAGTCCAGGGGCACTGGCAACGATCTTACTTGGCTTGCCGGGTCTTCTCACGCACAGCCCATTTCCAAAGGTCTCGGTCCGTAGTCATCGCCTCGGTGAGGCCCAATGTACGAAGGTCTTGCCTCACCACCTCAGCCCAGGTCTTCCTGGGCCTACCTCTTCCACGGGTTCCCTCAACTGTTAGGGTGTGGCACTTTTTCACGCAGCTATCCTCCTCCATTCTCACCACATGTCCATACCAGCGCAATCGTCTCTCTTGCACGCCACAACTGATGCTTCTAATGTTCAGCTTTTCTCTCAAGATACTTACACTCTGACGGGTATTCACATTGACATTACACATCCAACGGAGCATACTGGCTTCATTCCTTGCGAGCTTACGTATGTCCTCAGCAGTTACAGCCCATGTTTCACTGCCATGTAGCATGGTTGTTCGTACGCATGCGTCATACAGTCTGCCTTTTACTCTGAGTGAGAGTCCCTTTGTCGCCAGCAGGGGTAAGAGCTCTCTAAACTTTGCCCAGGCTATTCTTATTCTAGCAGCTACACTTTCAGCGCACCCACCCCCACTACTAACTTGGTCGCCCAGATAGCGGAAGCTATCGACTACCTCTAGTTTTTCACCCTGGAATGAGATAGAAGTTGTTTCCTGTTTGTTTGCAGTCTTTATTGCACCTGAACATCTGCCACAAACAAAAACTAACTTGCTAGTTAACCTGCCTTTGATGTTGCTGCACCTCTTATGTGTCCATAGCTTGCACCGGGTACATCTTATAGAGTTACTACCTACTCCTTTTCTACATACTGAGCAGGGCCATCTACCTGAAGGGGTTTGTGTTTTATCTACCTTCCTACTTATTAGGATTTTGGTTTTAGCTAGGTTGACTCTAAGGCCCTTCAATTCTAGACCTTGCTTCCACACCTGAAACTTCTCCTCTAGTTCTGATAGTGACTCCGCAATTAGGGCAAGGTCATCAGCATAGAGGAGCTCCCAGGGGCAACCTGTCTTGAACTCCTCTGTGATTGCCTGGAGGACTATGGTAAATAATAGGGGGCTGAGGACGGAACCTTGGTGGACCCCTACCTCTACCCGGAATTCATTGCTGTACTCATTTCCAACCCTCACCTTACTGGCCGCATCTCTGTACATGGCTCGCACAGCTCTCACTAGCCATTCTTCTATCCCAAGTTTCCTCATTGACCACCAGATAAGGGATCGGGGGACCCTGTCAAAGGCTTTCTCCATGTCAACGAAAGCCAGGTACAGAGGTTTATCCTTGGCTAGGTATTTCTCTTGCAACTGTCTCACTAGAAATAAGGCATCAGTAGTGCTTTTACCTGGCACGAACCCAAACTGCATCTCATCTAAATTGATTCGCTCCCTAATTAGTTGGGCTATGACCCTCTCTGTAACTTTCATAACCTGATCTAACAGCTTGATGCCTCTGTAATTATTTGTATCTAAAGCGTCCCCTTTACCTTTGTAGCAGTTGACTATGATGCTGCTACACCAGTCATAGGGTATGACTCCTTCGTGTATCACCTGGTTCGTAATACGGGTGACTAGGCTATAGCCAACACTGCCAGATATTTTGAGCATCTCTGCAGTGATTCCTGATGGGCCGGGGGCTTTCCCGGTCTTCATACTCTTAATTGCTTTATCTACCCTGGTACTATCAACTCGGATAGCTGGTCCCTCTATTGGGTCGACATAAGGCAGGCTCTCTTTCTCCCATTCATTCTCTTTATTAAGCAATCTATCGTAGTGGCATCTCCAGACCTCTTTCTTTGCATCCTCATTTAATGCAAGCGTACCATCATCCATGCGAACACATTTCTCTCCTACAACATCACTATTCTCTCTCCTACACTGTCTTGCAACCCGAAATACCTCGAGTCTTTGGTCCTCACGGCGCAGAACATTGGCAAATCTTTCCTTATCTGCTTCCCCTCTGGCTAAATAAACCTGTCGCCTAGCCTCCCTTCTGGCACATTGGTACAATTCCCTGCTACCACCGTTCTTCCAGTCCTTCCAAGCTTGTTTCTTTTGTCTAATAGCCCTGTCTACCTCCTTGTTCCACCACCACGTTACTCTGGGTTGGGAGGGGACCTTACACCACCCACAAATCTGGTCGGTGGCTTTCAACAGGTTGTCCCGCAGAAATCTCCAATTGTCTTCCACGTTGTATGATGCTATATCCCCTTCTATTTCGTTAAATGCTTCAAGTAACTTGTCTCTAAGTCTCTGTCCGTTTGCAGGGTCTTTAAGCTTCCACACCCTTCTTCTCCAAGCCTGTCTAATTCTGGGCACCCATTTTGCCTTGATCCCAAAGTCGCTAACTACTAATCTATGTTGTGGGGTACATTCTTCGCCAGGGTAGGTTTTGGCATTTATAAGCCGCCCTCTTTCCCTATTTCTGGCGAGGATGTAGTCGATTTGGCTAGAGTGTCTGCCGGAGCGGTAGGTGACTAGGTGACTGGCAGGTTTCCTGAAGTTGGTATTGCAGACTATAAGATTGGTTGCATCACAGAACTCCAGCAGTCTGGTTCCCTCCTCGTTGCGGGAACCGAAGCCATAGCCTCCATGTATGCCATGGAAGCCCCCAGCACGACGTCCGACATGACCGTTGAAGTCTCCAGCCACAAAGAGAAGGTCCCTGTCACTCGTCGACGAGGTAGTTTGCAAGAGGGTGTCATAGAATTGGTCTTTCAGACCATCTGGTAGCCCAGGTTGAGGTGCATAGGCTGAGATGACAGTAGCTAATCTATGATGAAGCACTAGTCTGATCTTAAGTACTCTGTCACTTACTCTAATGACCTCGATTACCTTATCCACCCATTTCTCCGCTAGAAGTATTCCTACGCCCCCGACCCCGTCAGTGTTCCCTGCCCAGAAAATCTTGTACCTGTGTTCTTTGCCTGTGAGGAACCTTGCAGAACCTCCTCTCCATCTTACTTCCTGGATGCAGCACATATCTACGCATCTCCGTTCAAGCATCTCAACAATTTCACCAGATCTACCTTTCAGCGTGCCGACGTTGAGAGTGCCAATCCTAACAGTATGGGTGTTGGGGGTGTGGGCCTGTAGCCTGGGAAGAGGAAAAGCAGTGTCGTGTACCTGAAAAGAAAACTTGCAATTGGAAGAATTCATAAGCAAAACATTACCTACAACCTGCAAACATTTCTCAACCTTAATGCGCTACCCAAAGGTAGGGGAGAGGATGGCCAAGGCCACTAGATGGGTTCCGGGAGACAGCCGAGGTTGACAGGATGACAAAGGGATGAACTTCCGGTGGAGGGGGCGGGATGACAGAGGAATGAACTTCCGGTGGAGGGGGTGGGATGACAGAGGAATGAACTTCCGGTGGAGGGGGTGGGATGACAGAGGAATGAACTTCCGGTGGAGGGGTGGGATGACAGAGGAATGAACTTCCGGTGGAGGGGGTGGGATGACAGAGGAATGAACTTCCGGTGGAGGGGTGGGATGACAGAGGAATGAACTTCCGGTGGAGGGGGCGGGATGACAGAGAAATGAACTTCCGGTGGAGGGGGTGGGATGGCAGAGGAATGAACTTCCGGTGGAGGGGGTGCGATGACAGAGGAATGAACTTCCGGTGGAGGGGGTGGGATGACAGAGGAATGAACTTCCGGTGGAGGGGGGGTGGCAGAGGAATGAACTTCCGGTGGAGGGGGTGGGATGACAGAGGAATGAACTTCCGGTGGAGGGGGTGGGATGGCAGAGGAATGAACTTCCGGTGGAGGGGGTGGGATGACAGAGGAATGAAACTTCCGGTGGAGGGGGTGGGATGACAGAGGAATGACAGACGAATGAACTTCCGGTGGAGGGGGTGGGAGGGCGGGTTACCGCCAGCGAGTAGAGAGGGCTCTTAATTGTAGATTTTAAATATTTGAGAGACAACAATGCATAAATCGTAATTTTTTTTAAAAAAGCAATGAATTCTGGGTGATTAGAATATATATATATATATATATATATATATATATATATACGAGGGTGAGTCAAAAAGAAATGCCATTTTGTTTAGGACAGGTATAATTACCAACACAGGAACATGTATCATACATCAAAATGAAGTTGGTCCTCTGTAGATCACATCCCTACTTCTCAACAAAGTTAGCATTTCTCTCAATAGCATTGTTCCACCTTCGAATAAGAGCATGTATTCCTGCCCCATAAAATTCTGTTGACTGTTCTTTGAGTCACTTCTTCACTACAATTTTCACTTCCTTGTCACTGGAACAATGTTTACCTCTCAAACCCTCTTTCGTGGCGCTGAAGAGATGATAGTCTGAAAGCGCTAAATCTGGTGAGTGTGGAGGTGGTGAAGAAGTAGCTCAAAGAACAGTCAACAGAATTTTACGGGGCAGGGATACATGCTCTCATTTGAAGGTGGAACATTGCTATTGAGAGAAAAGGTGACAGCAAAGATTATCAGGAGGGTTCTAAGCACTTGAAAGACTGCTGAAAACTTGTGGAGATCTAAGGTTACAGGTAGTAACCCGCTATCCACATAAACCCTGAATCAAACCAAATAATAATAATAATAATAATAATAATAATAATAATAATAATAATAATAATAATAATAATAATAATGATGATAATAATAATAATAATAATAATAATAATAATCCTACGTAAAATACTGTCTATGTGATCTCAAATTTTATCCTACATAAAATACTGTCTATGTGATCTCAAATTTTAAAACAAACGCAATATTCTTATGGTTTCTTAAACATTCTCTAGTACAAATCCAAATGTACAAATCCAAATATATGGTATGTACAAATCCAAATATATGGTACCCTAGGCATAACACCTACATGAACTTCTAACTTGTTGTCTCTTGAGGTCTCTGGGTGAGACTTGGATCCAACTTGTACAAATGCAAAACAAAAGTCAAACATAAAATAATAATAATAATAATAATAATAATAATAATAATAATAATAATAATAATAATAAAGAATTTGTTATTAATATTACAGCAATAATAATAAAAGTAACAAAAAAATTCCTTGATTAAACCGAATCTCTTTTAATGCTTGGATGGAGAATGGTTAATTGAACTTACCCCAGAGTATTACTGTTTCACATTTTAAGAAAACCACTGGAGAAAAGTGGTGGCTTAAGAGAGCAAAAACAAAGGATTAATTCTTCATTCTTCATTTTGTCTTCAATTTCATTCCTAACTGCACATCAAAAATATTCTTCATTTTTATTAATTAAAATGGACACAGTCTAATAGTTAATTAGTTTAGGCATCAAAAAGGCTGCAGGAAACATGGAGGGGAAAAAAAAGAAAAGAGATTTAACTTAGATTCCTAGTCTGGCCCCATTCATCTTAAAAGTGAGGAGGAGGAGGAGGGGAGGAGGAAGAGGAGGAATGAAAGAAAGAAAGAAAGAAAGAAAGAAAAAGAAAGTGATCTGAATTGGAAGCAGTTTATTTCATCAGCTAAAATATGAGAAAGAAGTAATGAAAATATCTCTTTCATAATTACCTTGCAATCTTTTAGTTGATTAAAAACTTTATACTTGCACAAAGCATGGAGGTATTCACTATACTTATGGAGAAACTTGTGTGTGACAAGTATTTTCTTTATATTTTATGTTTAGTAATAATGTTAATGTGATCTTTCAAAGCTCATTATTTATTTCTCAGAGAAAGAAAGGAAAAAAAAAAAAGTGGCAAAAATAAAAAAAATATAAAAAATAAAAAAAAAATAACAAAAAAGCTCTCTAAGGTATTCATACATACATACATATCTACACACACCACATATATCGACACTTATACACACACACACACACATTTATATACATGTATATACATACACACATATATATATTGATGTATGCTTTAAACCACAAATGAAGGCCAGAAATTTAATTTACTATTCTATGCGCATAAATGTCTATGTTACACACAAGTCTAGGTAGAGATGCATTTAAGTATCAGACAATTACATTTGAGCACATATATTTATGTCACACTGCATCATAAAGCAAAATTTAGACACATTTATGTGATGTGACCTCAGACAAATTTTCCAAGAATCAATACATACATTATAAAAGAATCTGAGTGTGCTATATGCGTGTGTGTGTGTGTGTATGCGAGTGTGTGTGTGTGCATGTGTGTGTGTGTGTGTGTGTGTGTTTGTGTGTGTGTGCATCACTAGATGTTCTAGTAAAACAATTTATATAGTTTTATGTATGTATGCATGCATGTATGTATGTATATATACCTTTCTCACTCTCTCTCTCTCAATATATACACACACACACTATATATATATGTGTGTGTACATATATTTTGAGAGTGAGAAAGAGGTACATACATACATGCATACACACATACACACATACATACACACATACATACACACATACACACATACATACATGCATACATACACACACACATACATACATACCATACATACCATACATACATACACACATACACACATACATACATACATACATACCATACATACATACCATACATACATACACACATACATACCATACATACACACATACATACACATACACACATACATACATACATACGCGCCATACATACATACACACATACATACATACATACCATACATACATACATACACACATGTACATACATACATACATACGTGCCATACATACATACACACATACATACATACACACATACATACATACATACCATACATACATACATACACACATATGTACATACATACATACATACGTGCCATACATACATACACACATACATACCATACATACATACATACACACATATGTACATACATACCATACATACATACATACATACACACATACATACATACATACCATACATACATACACACATACAGACACACATACATACATACATACATACATACACACATACATACCATACATACATACCATACATACATACATACCATACATACATACACACATACATACACACACACATACAATCAGTGCTAATTGAGGAATATTCGCTGTGATCACAGCCTCGATGCTGGTTCCAAAATGACTTTTTGATAATCTGAAAATATTCCCATATTGAAGACTGAAAATGATCAACATTTTCCCACTGGCAACGGTTTCTTCAAAGTCTCACCTCTCTGCTTTGATTCCATAATGTTTTAATGCAGCAGAAGGAGTGTCTGGACAACTGAACGAATCTTCATTACTCTGCAGTGAAGAGGTTCATTTCTCAAATATGTACTTTCTAGTTCAATCCCCACTTCACAGCTGTAGTGAAAAACACTTGTCCAAAGAGACATACCTTAGGGTTGAACATGAAACCTGGTTTTCTGAAGCGACCTTCTTAACCATAACATCTGGTGGTTAAGAAATTCTTCTATTTAAAATTTCTTGTTTCACACTATTATGTATACTAGGCATCAATCTTACTCTTTGTTTACCATGCAGGAGAAGACCCTGAGCATTTTCTCTCAGTCAGTATTAAGATTTATAAAAAAATATATGATTAGGAGTCCTAAGTGCTGCCAGAACAAACTTTAAATAGATAGAGAATCGATGTGGTAGATGCTTTTGCTCCAATTAATAATCTCACACATGAATGGAGAACAAATACACAATTATTTTGCCTCTATAATATATGCCAAACATGATGTTCTTTTCATAACGAAAATAATGAAGATGCTTCATATAATATGTAATTAATTTTTTGTGCATGTGTGTGTGCGCATACATACATATATGTGGATATATTTATGTATATATGCATATTGATATACAAATGTGCATGTGTGTGTGTGTGTACATATAAATAGTCATCATCGTTTAATGTCCGCCTTCCATGCTAGCATGGGTGTTACAGTAGTATCAGCACCAAGCAGTGTTTAGGCAGAAGTGAACTTTAGGTTAGTTGAAATATGTCACAGATACAAACGTGTAAAAAAACACCTTCTCTTCAGTATTTCCCATTGATAAGGGCTAAAGAGCTAGAAATTTATCTAGGAATGCAACAGGAGGGTGACCTTGAGCTGGTCCTGAAAATGGAATTTGGGGCGCTGTGTTGTTTGGTACCTGGGGCCAATTTCCCAAAGTTGACAGGGCAGGCACATTTGAGGTATCCCAACCAGCAGAGGTGGTGCTGTGCCACGGTGGCCTCAATGCAGGGCAGTCTGGTCTGGAGCAGCACTTCTTCATCTCATAACATAGACTTTCCATCAAATCCTCATGATTACACAAAGTTTGTTCTGTCGGAAATGTTCTATTTTCTTCTTCAAGTCATGTTGATACAACACCCACATCTCACATCAGTAGAGGAATGTGGAAAGGATGACAGCTTAGAATACCTGATTTTCATTTGGATGGTGAGGTCATGGTTTAGAAAGACTTATTTTGAGAGTTTTCCAAACGCAGAATGGGATGCATTGATCTTATTCTCAATGTCTTTCTGAATGGTGCAACTATTGGACAGGTAGCTTCATGGTTCAGGATAGTGCCATATAACCTTGTGTCACTGATGCCAGTGGGAGATTGGCCAGAGACTCCTTGTGCAAGGATCTTTGTCTTGTTTGTATTTGTGGTCAAACCAAAGCAGGAATACAAGTTTTTGAAGAGGTTCATAGACCCCTAAAGATTAAAAACTTAGTGCACAGGTGTAGTATTGCCATCCATGTACTGCAGTTCATGTACTTTAGCCAAGGTGGTGGTAAATTGACAGGCTCTGAACTGGGCAGTGTTGAAAAGTCCTCTATCCATTATGTAATGGATGTCTACTCCAGGAGCCCAATTAGGGATCTCATGGGTCATGGCAAAGAGGTAGAGAGAAACCAAAGTGGAAGCAAAGACACATCTTTGCTTCAAGCCAGTTGTAATTGGGAAAGAACTGGAGAGAGAGCATTCTTGGCAATGATCTGGCCAGACAGTCCATCATGTAGAGCCTGGATGTGCTTCATAAAGTGGTCAAGAAAACCAAAATGCTTTGAGGTGGCCCACATTGTAGGTCTTGGTATGCTGTTGAAAGCTTTCTCCAAGTTTCAGAGCACAGAAAGTATGGGCTTTCTCTGCTCTAAGGCCTTTTATTGGAGAAAGTCAGTACAAACGACCATGTCAATGGTACCACAGGTGGGGCAGAAGCTCCACTGCGACTCTGGAAAAACTTCTTCAGCAATGACCAATAATGTATCTTGCAGGATCCTGGTGAAAAACTTCCCAGCGACACTGAGAACTGAGATGCCACAATTAGTTCCCACAGATTGTCCAGTCTCCCTTCTTGAAGACTGTAATGTCATTAAGGTCTGCAGGAACAACCACATTATATTTCTCTTGTCCTTCTCTTCCCCTCCCAATAGTTTTACCTCGATGATTTGAGAGAAAATTGCTATTTTGGTACCAACAAAGCGTTGGATATGGTTGTTAGGCAAATTATACAGTGGAGGCAAGGCACAAGAATTGGTAAAATATGTTATGGAGTTTGAGCTTTTGGGAAAGAAAGAAAGCAAGGACAATGAAGTTCAGTTAAGGTTAGAGTCTGAGACAGACAGGTTTGGACTAAATTTTATTCACATACATATATGGTACAAATACATGTGTAGAAAAGTGTCTGTCTCATGTGTGTGTGTGTGTTTGTTGTTTTATCAATATATGTCTGTGTGTCTTTTAGTTAATATGTTAAGGTTACAATGCTACATTACAACTCAGAGTTTTGCCAATTCTCTGTCTTTAATTAATAAGTCAGAGAACATATGGAACTCTCAGCTGCAATGTCACTTTGTAAACTTCAGCTAATAATAAACAAAAATATGTAGAACTCTTCAAATGAGTTTTCAGTCTTCTTTTACTTTGCTACTGGGAAAAATGTCATTCCAAACATCTTAGCACTTCATCCAGGCTCAAAACCACAATGGATCCAAACATATTCTTCTGTTCACCTCATTCTTTCGAAAAGAGCATTCCATCACCACAAAAAAATTAACAATTTCAGCTAAAAGAAGAAACTGTGTTCTCATTTATATTTAATCTCTCCCCATCCGTGTTGTTGTACCTTTTTCAATCACTTATTTTTGTATATTTTGCAATGCTTCAAGCAAACTACAATACAACCTTGGCCTGGTTAAATCTGCCATTATGTGAGAACAATTTCAATTATCGGAGAAATGTGTGAAGGTTGGCTTTAGACTATCTGGCTTAAATGATGCCTGGAAAACATTGTCATACCTAATATACCACATCACATACACTTCAAACTAAAATGAATCACCTGGTGTCCATATTCAGTTTTTAAAAAGGTATTTTCACTTGAAATATGGAATTATCAAATATTTCAAAGTGAAATTTTAAAATTCTGTTCTTAATTATATTTAATCTTTCCTTAACTGTATTTTACAGTAGCTTTCTAAATTAGTGCTACTGTAGTTTTACATTCAGGAAGGCTTCAAGTAAGTGACAGAAAATTTCTCCCTCTCTCTCTTCCTCTTTCAATTTCTCTCTCTACAGACACACACACACACACACACACATATATATATATACATATATATATATAAACAACTTCTTAGAACTGTTAATTAAACTCCCTCAACACAGAACAGTAGATCCATGGCTCCTTATCTTCATTAATTCCCAGACTTTATACTTATACATACACAATCACATGTGTGTGTGTGTAAACATGATGGTCTGGTTTATGCAATAAAACAAGACATAAACATTTATCTAGTAATATTATAAAACTGAGAAAAGAAGATGCTTTCTCAGAGAAAGCCACAGAGAAAGAGCAAGGCAGAGAAAAGGAAGAATTGTGAAGAAAGATAAAAAAAAATGTAAGGAGAGAAGGAAAGAGAAGGAGAAAGGCAGAGAGAGAGAGAGAGAGAGAGAGAGAGAGAGAGAGAGAGCGCTTGTGTATGTCTGAGTTTATGATTGTAAGTGAAAAAAATGTATCACAAAATTAAATGTTTTCTACCTGAATTATAACTAACTCCATCACATTTGGTTGTTACTGTTGCAAAGTTATATATTTATGAATTATAATTCATTTTTTGCCTGTCTTCAATAGGAAAATTGATTAACCTTCCTAATGGGTTAGGTACAAAAGAAACTTGTTATTCTAAACATATTTCATGCATTCGATCAACAAGCTCCGTGACATCTTGAATATTTTGCCAGAAATTCTAAATGTATGCATGTCAAGCAAAAACTCATTTATTTTGTCTCGTTTACTTGACAGCAGCTAACAGAGTTAACATAGTAAACTGGTTATTCTTGCATTATTAGCTGCCAAATGGATCATTGTCTTCCCCCTGGTAATGTCCTGATTGGATTAGCCAATAAGTATAGAGAACATCAGTCATTTTGCCATATTAGAAACATGATAATACATTCTGGAAAAGTCTTCTCTTACACACACACAAACACATTCTATTTATGTATGTATGTATGTATGTATGTATGTGTGTATGTGTGTGTGAACATATGCATGCATGTATGTATGAATATATGTGCTGTGGCATAGGCTCTTAACTCCTTCATGCACATGTTGTGGGCGCTGTTATAACATACAGCAAGACAAAGACATTTTAGACTAGGCAGAGCCCATCCCTCTCCAAGTCTTACCAAAGTCAATTTCTTTCAAAAGAACTGGAAAAGGAATTAGAGAAGAAAAAAGAGGCCCCAATGTTGAACTGGTACTTTATTTATCAACTCAGTGGCCTGGCTCAAATCACTGTGTTGATAAATAAGACCTGATACAGAAATTAAACCCGTAATCTAAAAATCATGAGGCCAACACCCTAACCACCCCAGTATATGCCATATATAATGATGGACTCTCCTGTTGATTTCACAGCATGAGCATCCCTTGTTCAATCAAGCACACAACCTACTCATTGAACTGGAATGCAAACTGGTTGACTCTTCCACAAAGGTATGGACCTTTAAAGTAATCTCAATCAGAAGAAACATGATGAAAAGTATGACAAAACTGGAGCTTTAAACTGCAGGTACAGTCCATTTGACAGGATTCTATACAGTTTCCAACTATGTAATTTCATTCATAAAGCTTGGTTTGACTTGAGACTGTAGTAAAGGTACTTTCCCAAATTGCCACGGTGTGTCATTGAACCCAGGACCTTTGTATCATATTACCCAAGTAGTGCTTATTTTTATCTATCTATCTATCTATCTATCTATCTATCTATCTATCTATTGACCAATCAATGTAGATAGCTAGCTAGCTAGCTAGATAGTAATACATTATAGAGCTATCTATGTATCTAAGAAGATGAATAAATATATAAACAATATAAGTACATGAAACAAGAAGAATCAAAATAATGGTGTGCACAGTCATTCTTGAAAACATTTCTGCACACTGAAATATAAATTCACTGCAGGAATTTATTCCAAAGAACAAATTTCTTCCCAAAGTACATCAAACTCCAAATGACTGGAACTATCAAACACCAATATTTCAGCTTAATTTCACCTCCTCAGTGACAGATAGCTCCACTGGACCTTTGGGACTAGATATGAACTTCTGTTCCTGTATAGAAATCAGCAAGCAAAGCACTTTCTGATGTGTTCTGAGGTTTGTCAAGCTGAACTTAGACAAAATGCCCTCAGGTAATGCCATTCATGCTCAAGTGTGCAGTCAAGAATTTACTGATAGGAAAATTCAATACTAATCGTAAAGAGTCAAATATGCCATAAAAATTATTTGACTGGGACTTCGAATTCTGTCTGAAGATTTTCTCATTCAGTTGATGAAGACATCAGTTGAGACTTTTGGAGTTTTTTTTTTTATCTAGCACTCCATTTGTTATGACAATGTGGGTTCCAGTTGCTCTGATTAACAGAACAGCCTGCTCACAAAATTACCATGCAAGTGGCTGAGTACTCCACAGACACATGTACCCTTAATGTAGTTCTCAGGGAGATTCAGCATGACACAGACTGTGATAAGGCTGGGCCTTTGAAATACACATACAACTCATTTTTGTCAGCTGAAAGGACTAGAGCAACGTGAAATAAAGTGGCTTGCTCAAGAACACAGTGTGTTTCCAGGAATTGAACTCACAACCTTACAGTTGTGAGCTAAATACTCTAACCACTGAGCTACATACCTTCACAATTCAGACTTAAACTACCACTCACAACAAATCTCTCTCTCTCTCTCTCTCTCTGCATTTGTGTATCTATCTATATATTTACCTGTCTATATTTACCTATCTATATATTGACCTGTCTGTCTGTCAATCTACATTGGTGAAGCTGAGGTTAGGGTTAGAAGAGAGTTGCATAAAGTGCTGCATGGTGAGATTGTATTCAGCTCCATGCACTTTTCAAAGCAATCTTCTCATGGCCATCCCCCCCCCCCCCGTGTGCCCATTCATATCTACACAAGGAAGGCAAAGAAAGGAAAAGGCTAAGTGTTGAGAGCAACAATGGCCATTTAGTGCAACCTTGACACACAGCACCGTTGGCTCTTTCAGTTCAGAAGTTGTCTCCCTTGTCAATGGCCCTGCTGACCATTTCATACAACGATATAATCAGGGATTTAATTATGGACAATCTTAATAAACAATAACAACAATGTCATAAAAGTGAGAACAAAATGGAGAATAGTCAAAGCATGCTCAGAAGAGATTGTCAGGGGCTATAATGAACAATAAGCAATTATTAAAAAGCAGGAAAAAATGTCAAGAGAGAACAGAGAGCTTAATGAAGTGTTTAAAAAAGTTTTACTTGCATGTGTGTGTATATACCTCACTCAATGTGCTTACTAGGCATGTATGTATTTATGTGTATACATGTCGTGCATATAGATGTGTGAGTTTGTGTGTGTGTGTGCAAGTTTATGAACATATGTAAATGGATTCATGCATATGTACCCATGTGTAAGTATGTAATGCATTTATATACATATATATGCATATATATTTGCATACACACAGACATGTACACATACATAGGTATAAATATATATGGACACACACATGCACACATGTTCATATATGTGTGTGCATGTGCATGCATGTGTTTGAAAAAGTGAGAATAAAATGTTTTAATTACATTTTCTCTTGGAACAAATGTGTAGGAGTGGGGAAGTTAATTAATTGAAGAAGAAAGGCTGAAGAATGAGTCTAAAATTTCGTAAAATACAAATTAATAAATAAAAATAATAATAAAGAATACCTTTTTTTTTTCAGTTTTGCTAAAGTTTTTCAGGACAATTTTAATTAAGACACTTTTGAGAAATGTCAGAATGAGGTATAAAGAGAAAGCTCGCATCAACAACAATAACAACAATGGAATGATAGTAATGATGCTACTACTACTACTAATAATAATAAAAATAATCCTTTCTATTAAAAGTACAAGCCCGAAATTTTTTGGGAAGGAACTAGTTGATTATATCAACCCCAGAGCATAACTGGTACTTAATTTATTGACCATGAAAGGATGAAAGGCAAAGTCAACCTCAGCGGAAATTTGAACTCAAAAAGCATTTTGCCCAGCATAGTAACAATTGTATCAACTTGCCACCGGAATAATAATAATAACAACAAGAGCACTCAGAGGGCACAACCCTTTGCCAAGGCAACACCAACGTCCTCTCAACGATTAGCCAGAGATGATCTTTAAAATGAGAATATCTTTAAAATAAGAATGAATTAAACTGCTCTCACAAACGAGAATACTAAAAATGAACCCAGCCGCTCTCAGAAATTAAATAAAAATGCCAGAAAAATAATCCAGAATCCTTGTTTGGTACCTGATCGATCCCAATGGTAGTCATGGTATGTGAAAGTGGCTGTGTGTGTGTGTGTGTGTGTGTGTGTGTGTGTGTGTGTGTGTGTGTGAGTGAGTGATCACCAGTATCATCATTATCATCAACTAATGTCTGTTTTCAATGGTCAGATGGGTTGAGTGGTTCTACAGGATTTGGCAAGCCACAGGGCTGCATCATGTTCCAATGTCAACAACCTTTGGCATGGCTGAATGCTCTTCACCATTTTTCATCTCTTCCTTGGTTGTCTTACATAACTTCCTTCCAATAGGATCATCAAAAATATTTCACGAGAAGTTCTGGACACATGTTTGATGGCTACAAGAACTGAATAAGTTCATTGAAGTATTTTCTTCAAAAATACAAAGAGAAGCATATTAGCCAAGTAGTTAAGAGGTCTGCTTTGCAGTTGTATATTTCTGAGTTCAATCTCATTGTACAGAACTAGTACAATTCTGTACAAGTTTTTGCTTTGTAGTCTTAGGTTTAACTAGTTCCATGTGAGTGGGATTTGGTAGGCAGAAACTTCAAGGTCTCATGTGTGTGTGTGTGTGTGTGTGTGTGTGTGTGTGTGTGTGTGTGTGTGTGTGTGTGAATACAATTGTTAACTTTTAGGTTTCATTTTAAAGGAATTACAAGATAATGATAGAACATTTACTAAAGCAAGATGGGGCTTCAATACTAAAAGCAAAGTCAAATTTCTTTGTAATATTAGTTAGGGGCTAATGCTGGGATTTCGAGTTTTGCCTAAAAGTTTATGCAACCAGCAGTGATTAAGTCTCTCTTTGGAGAGAAAAAAATGGAAAATTTCATTTCAACAAAAGAGCTTTAGGGTACATAGTAAATTACAATTGGGTTTTGAAGTTGATTGAGAGAAGAGAGAAGAGAACTGGTTGAATTGTCTGGGCAGTGGAATAGGGAATTTGCAATATTTGCTCCATCACTTTTTGCTCTGAGTTCAAATCCCATCAAGGTTGACTTTGCTTTTCATCCTGTTGGGGTTGTTAAGGGTTAGGGTTAGGGTACCAGTCAAGTGCTAGGGTCAATGAAACTGATTGATCCCTTCCCCTCAAAAGTGCTGACCTTGTAGCTAAGTCAGAAGCCATTATTTGGGAGCAAAATTCTAATATGTTAAAAGTTAGTGAAGGCAAAGTGAATGGGTAAAGAAACCATTGAAAGGTGAAGAAAGATCAAAGAATAGAATTCCTTGGATATTATTTCTATTAAATTTATTCAGCTCTTTGTGGCACCTTGAGCAAGTGTTTTCTACCATAGCACTGGGCTGGCTCATACCTTGTGAGTGAATTTAGTAGATGGAAATTGTACAGAAACTTGTCATATGTGCATGCACGCACATGCATGTCTGTTGTGTTTGTTTCTTATTGCTTGACAAATGGTGTTGGTTTGCTTATGTCCCCATACATTAGCCACTCGGCAAAAACAAAATTATAGAATAAGTTCTAAACTTAATACTGGCTTTAATTTGAATTAAACCTTTCAAAGTGGTGTTCCAGCAATGCCAGTTTGATTGGAACCCGTAACAGAATAAAAAGATTTGAAAAAATTAATTCTCATGTTTAAGGGAAAATCTGATGTCTGTTAGTGGAGAGAGTGACTGTAACAGGCAGGTTTCAATCTTATTGGACCTTTACTGCTCAGCAATGTGAGTAGAAACATCTTCAGAAGTCTTCAGTAATTTTACACTTGGAAAAAGGGTTACAAAGATTTTTAATCAGCTAAGGCAGAGATTGTTATAATAAACCAAAATATTAAGTTGGGTTTTGTATTTGAAATAAACATAGGATTATGACATATGCAAGGATGTAACAGAGCACAGCTATACACATACCATTTAGTGATTGAAAAACAAATATGAAAATAATACAAGAGATAAGGAAAGTGAAGATGAAGCTGGTAGTATTTTTTGGCTCATTAGAAACAAACAATAAATGATTTAATTCTCTCAAAAAAGATAGATTAGATTTGGTTGTCATTTTTGCTTTCCTTTTCAAAAGTTCACAGAATGATAAAAGAGCTTTTTCATTACAGAAACATCATTTATTATTTAAATTTTAGTTGTCACCATTAATTAGAAATCTTAAGATATGAAAGTAATTAATCCCAAACATAAAATAGATCTGAATAATTTTTTTGGCAAGATTGCATTAGAGGTTCTCGAGTGACAATGAACAACAGGTTAAATCGTTATTGTTACATTAAAGGTAAGTTCTAATCCTCCACCATCACCACCACCACCACTGGAAGAGTGGCAGCGGTGGTGGTGGGTATCAGCTGATTCCGTATAATAGAAAGAATACCTCAGATATGTTAGTTTCCAACTGAAATTCTGAAGTGACTGGTTCACTTTTGTTGCACACAATTGGTTAATTAGCATGGTAGAGTTGATAGAATTATAAACCAAATTTTGCACAACGTATGGCTCAAAGGCTGTATGTGACCTGCTGTGGCTTCTCACATGGATTTTAATCAATTTAGAAATAATATTTATTCAAAAGAAAGTAAAGAGTTAACATATCAAAACTGAAATACAAAGAAGGAAGATATCTGTTCTGAACTTGAAGACTAAAAATGAAAATAAAAATCATTTCTCTCACTCTTTCTCTTTCTCTCTTTCACAGTCTCTCTGTCTGTCTGTCTGTCTCTCTCTCTCTCTCTCTCATCGAATCTATCTAGAGGATTCATAATTAATCAAGTGTTCAAATATAAGAAAGAAAAGAAAAGTCAGCAATGACACGATTTGAGATAATAAAGCAACCGATAATTGTTTGACAATAATCAGCTTCGTGATTGTGTTCTGAGTTCAAATCTCAAACTAATATTTCCTCATTGAAGTCCAAAACAATTTGGCATCACAAGACAGTTAGAATATCAATGATTGTAGAAGCAGTTGGAATGGTCAAAAAAGGAACTGTGCGTAAAGATAGAAACAGATGGCTGAAGGAGATTGGAATAGAACGTTCTGTAGAGTTTCTACAGAATGTTTGCCCCTTAAAGACAGGAAATAATGAAGTTACCCATAACCACAACTACCTTCAGGTCACTGTTGGATAAGGCATGGAGCCTGTAATCCCATCCCGAGACCAGGTTGGCTTCTGGTGAGTTTAAGTCTACTTTATGGGGTGAGGGTACCTCTTTAGCCTTGGTCAGCAATGCCTCCAGAGATGGTGTCTTAATTAGAACATGGGTGACTGAGTATGAAAGAAATACTGAGTTGGTGACCAGCCCAGCCCAACTAAATGAGGGTAGAGAGAGACTCCTTCAAGCTTGTTGCAGTGAATCTGTCAAAAGTAGTGACGAAAATCACTGTTTGTCAGTAAGGTTAAAATGTATTAAGTCTTTGGTTGAGATCTGGCCAGAAAGTGAAATAAAATGGAAATCAAGTGGAAAATAAATAAATAGATAAATAAATGAATAATAATAATGATGATGATGATGATGATGATGATGATGATGATAATAATAATAATAATAATAGGCATCAAAGCTGAATGCTAGAAACATAATTTTGGCAATAAACTTGCATGCAGTCACAGTAGTTTGCATGATGCTGGAATCCTGAAGTGGACAGAAGAAGAGTAAAAGAAGATGGATAGGAAGTCAAGAAAGCTCTCAATGATGCATGGAGTCCATCATCCATGTGCAGACACTGATTGCCTATGCATGAAGAGAGCAAATGGAGGAAGGGGACTGATAAGTGTGGAAGACAGCGTACGTATCAAACTCAAAAGCTTAATGAGATGATATCTAGCCCCAAGTAAGGAAACCTTGCTAATGTTAGTTAGGAATGAAAGAGTATTGAGAGCAGAGAAAAAAAGGGAAAACAAAGGAAGAAGTACAAAAAAGGACATGAAGAAGAATTACCAAAGAAGGGACTATACAATCAATTCTATGTAACCACAGCAGAGGTTGCTGGAAAAAAATAGATGGGATTGGCTGATGAAAGGAACCCTAAAAAAAGAGACCGAGAGCACTATATACTGGCAATGCATGACCAAGCTCTGGCCACGAACTGGAGGGTCAACCTTAGGAATGAACAAGTGTCTCTGCTGTGCCGCATCTGCAACAGAGTGGACAAAACCATTGACCGTATCATGAACGAATACCCAAGACTTGCCCAAAACCACAACAAGTTGTGGAAACACAATCAGATAGTGAAAGTGCTACATCGGAAACTGTGTGAAAAGTGGGGGGGTTAGAGAGAGACAAGACATAATATGAGCACAAACTGCAGAGAGTGGCAGAGTCGGAGACTAGCAAAATCCTCTGGGATTTCCCAATCCAAACAGATCTGGTGCTAGAACATAACAGACCGGACCTAATGGTGGAGGACAAGGTGCACCACATATGCTGTGTAGTTGATGCTGCATGCCTCTTTGACCCATGAATGGTCAAGAAGGAAGGTGAAAAAATAAATATAACTGTCTTAAGTACGAAAAAGCCTGGCTATGGAAAATGAAGAAGGTGAAGATAGTGCCAATTATTGTTGGGTCCTTGGGAACAGTATCAGAAGGCATCAAGAAAATTATAAAGGAAACTGGAATAGAGAGTCCAGTAGAACTGTTACAAAAGGTTTGCCTCCTTGGCACGGCCAGAATAATCAGGAAAGTATTAAATAGCCGAAAAGAACGAATGGTATGGTACCGGAGGCTGCAGATAACAAGCCTGCTATGCATGTAAGACTCCAGGAGCTCCAACAAAACCTGTAATAAAGAGAAAATAATAATAATGATACATTGGGAGCTCTGTACAAAGAGCGAAGACGTGGTATGAGAAAACTCCAGAAGGAGTCCCTGAGAATGAGAATTACAAAGTCCTGTGGGATGCAATGATTCAGTGCAATCACCTGACCAGACATCAGAAACTGAACATTGTTGTGGTGAATAAAAAAGAAAGAACATGTATGATAATCGACACAGCATGCCCCGGCGACAACAGGATCGATGTGAAAGAAGAAGAAAAAGTAAACAACTCTGACGATTTGAAGTGGGAAATGCGAAGGTTGTGGTCAATGAGGAGAGTAGACATGATACCAATAGTAATTGGGGCATTTGGAAGTATCAGCACCAACATGTCTGAAAAAGATTGGTGCCAGTGTGAAGGTAGAACGTCTACAAAAATCAGCAATGCTTGGAATTGGAAGAATTCTTTGCAAGGTTCTTGAAGCATGACCAGTAAACAAATATCACATTAGTCTGCTGGCTGTGGACAGCTGACACTTCCCATAATATCCACAAAATAAGCTGTGAGTTTTCTTGACAGTGGCTCTCATGGCTTCTGATCTTAACTGATTGGAAGTGTTACCATGTACATTGTTTTGTCTTGGTATAAAAGATGGGCTACAGCAAATATTTTGCTCAATACCACAGATTTGCTTGTCAGTTATTTGACCTTAACTAGTTAAGCATGTCCCTTGGTGGCTGACGATATGTACATCTCTGCTCATGAGCAGAAGTAGTGGGGGAGCATTATAGCCACGTGTGTGTTGAGAGGAATTCTTTGGGGTTTGAATAATTCACATTTGGAAACATGGGTGTTTTGCTCAACATCCTTAAACAAACCTTATTCAGGGACCTTTTGAGCAGGATGGGCTACTCGACCTGAAGAAAATTCTAACTGGGATCCACCTACAAGGTCATGTGCTGTTTCTCTTGATATGAGATCACCATGTTGCGTACATATGGTTGTGATGCATGTGCCTGGTTACTCTTATCAGACGGGTAGTCGTAATGGGTATACTGGGCTTCGAATATTTTACCCCAGTGTCACTTTGATGGCATGCACTGCTCTCTCACTCACTCAATAATAATAATAATAATAATAATAATAATAATAATAATAATAAAAGTGTGCATCATTATAGTAGCTCAGTATCAGTGTCTGCTCATTAGAAACTACAAATGACCATTTCCTCTCTGGATGGTAGTCTCAAATGAATATATTAATCTCCATGATAGACTTAGTCAGTATTGGCACAGGTTCTTATGCCATCAGTTTGAATTCCCATATGAGAAGAACAAGTGGAAACATAAACCTGCCAATGTAGCAGAAAATAAAGGCACCACCATTCTTTGGGACTTTAGTGTTCAAACTGATCAAGCTCTCCAAAATAATAGACTAGATATTTAAAAAAAAAAACAGGTCTCAAAATTATGGCATCTAAGAATGATAACTGTACCCGTAATCAACAAACCTTTGGTAACTCTACCAAAAGACACTCTTAAACACTAAATACCATAGTATCAGATTGGAAAAAATTGTTCAGATTAAAGTAATTTGGTTTGTTGCATTGATTTTATCATATTTTATTTTTTCCATAGAGTTTAAGTCATTCCCCTTTAGCAATTCATAAAAATTTGTTTTGGAAATAATACGTATAAAGAGGAAAAAAAAATAAAAGAGAATGAAATTTGGTAAAAATAATTAAAATGAGTGAAAGAGAGAGCAAATAAGAGAGAGAGAGGGAAAGAGCAGTGAAAAAAGAGATTTAGAAACAGAGAGAGAAAGAGAGAGCAAAGAAGAGAAAATAACAAGGAAAATTGTGAGGAAAATAAGCAAAAAAGAGAAGAGAGAGAGAGAGAGAGAGAGATTGAGAGAAGAGAGAGAGAGAAGAGAGAGAGAGAGAGAGAAGAGTGAGAGAGTGAGAGAGAGAAGAGTGAGAGAGAGAAGAGTCAGAGAGGGAGAGAGGGAAAGAGATTGAGATAGATAATGAGAAAACTAGTGAGAGTGAGAGAGAGAGAGAAATATCTGAATAAAATAGAATGTTAGAAAAACCACATTAGAAAAGTACTTGTACGGATTAAGATCTCTGAATCTCTTCATCTCAGCCCCTCACCACCACCAACACACTAGAAAAAAGTATTCTTGGAATACACCTACTGGTTTCTCTTTTGTGGAGTATTTAACTTTTTTTTCTAATCATCTTCATTCAAAAAGACAAAAGATTGAATAAAAAAAATATATTTTCTGAAGCATCAAGAAGTAATTTGTGTTAGAAATTTTCTTTTCAATTTCAAAATAATTGATTCAAGAACTCCACAATATCGTTTCTATGAGACAATTCTTTTGCTCCAAACAAAATATTGTGTGATTTGTTTAGTTTCATAATTTAACACTTTATGACAGCCGAAATGATTCAAACTTAACATTTTGAGTCTCAATATTTCCTGCAGGGTTGAGACATTAGCACAAAACTCAGGCAGAAACTTTCTATCCCAAACTATCTTTCTTGGTCTCTCCCTTTCTCATATATAAATATATACATACATACATACATACATACATATATCATCAGCATCATCATCATTTAGTGTCCATCTTCTATGCATGCATGGGTAGGATGGTTGACAGGAGCCAACCAAGTAGAAGTCTACCCCAGGTGACTGTGTCTGTTTTGGCAGAGTTTTTATGGCTGGATGCCCTTCCTAACACTGGCCACCCAGCAGAGTGGACTCAGTGCTTTTTATGTGGCACCAGCACTGGCAGGGTCACAAAGTAATTTGCAAGACAAGGAATTTTGAGAGCGGGGAGGTGGTATTTGAGGAGGGGATCTTGTGTCAGAGGATGAAAGAGAGGGGCAGAGAGGCAGAAACAGGTGTCTTGCTATAATGGAGGGAGTATTGGAGGAGGTGATTTGGTGTGAAATGATGAAAGGTTAGAATGTGGCAGAGAAATAGAGAGATGTCTTGCTATAGAACCAGAGAGAGAAGAGAGAGAGAGGGGGGAAGGGAGAGGGAGAGGGAGAGAGAGAGAGGGAGAGAATGAGAGGGAGAGAATGAGAGGGAGAGAGAGGTACAAGAAAGAGGTCTGAAACAGGTGTGCTGATGTACCAGAGATACTTGGTTACCCAGTCAGAGGGAAGAGCAAGAGAGAGACAGAAAGAGAGAGAGAGAGAGAGAGAGAGAGAGAGAGAGAGAGAGAGTGCGGGCATGGTTGGACAGGAGTCAACCAGGTAGAAGACAACCCTAGGCTACTGTGTCTATTTTGGCAGAGTTTTTATGGCTGAATGCCCTTCCTAACATCAACCACTCTGCAGATATGTATATAATGGTAAATGGTTGTCTCTCATAGTCCAAGAAAGATGGTTCTGTAATTTCTTGCTGAACAAACCTGCGCAAATGATTTATCTGTAATAATTAAATGTATGTGTTGTACATCAGCTCTCTCTCTCTTTCTCCCTCTCTCTCTCCCTCTCTCTTTCTCCCTCTCTCTCTCCCTCTCTCTCTCTCCATCAAATCAATGTTTCCTGAACAGGTGCATGGTGTACCACATATCAAGTGTCAAAATGATTGCAAAGGATATGAAGTGTGTGTGGCTTCCATGCATACAAACACACATATACAACATACTTGTGTGAATATATCATTTGTTGATCCCCGTCTTCCACAAAAGCATGTTTGGCTCCTCTACTGTTTGTCTTCAAAGGACTTTGGGAAATATAAACTTACTTGGAAACTGGTGAAGGTTGGCAACAAGAAGGGCATCCAACTGTAAAAAATCTTTCTCAGTGAGTTTTTTTTCTGGCAATGGTAAACAAATGATAACTGAGTCATGTTTCTTTTTGGAAAAATATCTACATCTTACCTTTGACTGAAGATGAGATGATATTTCTGTGGATGTGAATATTTACATATATGATGGGCTTCTTTTTGTTTCCAACAACCAAATCCACTCACAGGCTTTGGTTGGCCTGGGGTTAAATAGTATGCACTTGCCCACGTTCTACACAGTAGGTTTCAGTCTATAAGCACATGGTTGTGAAGTTAACTTTTTAACCAGACAGCCATCGACAACTGAGCTGAAGAGAAGTATCTCCATGCTAAGGATACAAGGGAACAGACCCTCACCTTTGTAATTATTTCCATCTCTTCTTCTGAAAGCAGCCACATCCAACCTGCATTTCACAACATTGTCCCATTGCTTTTGATTGGTCCTCACTTCCATGTTGTTTCTCTCTGCCAATAACATCAATGCAGCTTAGTGGATTTCATTCTCTGAAAAAGCCTCCAAAATACATCTGGTATCCACTGTTATTTAGCATAATAGCAGTAGCCAGCAAAGCCTATTCTGCATTCAATAGTAGAGATGGGTGGGATATGTCTGTAAATTTATTCTTTTGTCTTGTGCACATGCTATGAGGTATACTGAGCCCTCATGAAAAGCCTGATATATGTAGCATCAGGGTTTTCTAAAAGCACCTTCTTTGTAGTCCAGGTTTTGGCTTTGTATCAGAGGAGTGCTATCTACACTCCCCTTAAACAAGGCCAGTCTTGTTTAATTTGAAATACTTGATTGCCAGGATGCCTTGGGTCTTCTTAAAAAAAAAACTAACAAGTGAGGTAGCTTCAATAATATTAATCCAGATTTAAGGAATTAAAACAGTTCAGTAAGAAATTTTGTTTCTAAAGTAAAGTGGTTAAAAGTGATGGATATGTTTCAAACTAGTTAGGTCTCATCAGGCATACATATTCACTTCAGTTGGTTTGATGGAAAAGTAATCAATATAAAATGAAAATAGAGGAGTAGCAATGATAAAAGATATTTGGCATTTTTTCGAAATGGTAAGTACAGATAATTCAGAACTAAGAGAAATAAATGAAATTAATTTTAAAAAAATTTGCTACTTATTAACTTTTAAGATAATGGTCTATATCAGTGTTAGCATGGCATCACCATTCTGTTCTTGAGCAAAACACCTCATATCATATTGCTTTTGACACCTGATGTATGGCACACCATGCATCTGTTCAGACAACATTGATTTGATATATATATATATATATATATATATATATATAGAGAGAGAGAGAGAGAGAGAAAGGGTGAGAGGGAGAGAGGGAGAGAGAGAGAGAGAGCTAATGTACATGTGTGCATGCATGAGAGTTTCCCATTGATTTCATACAGTGCATTACTCTTGTAAGAAAGTGGTGTCATTCACTGGCAATCTGCAATGAAAACATGTCAGGCCACTAAACCGCTTGTGTTGAAAACACAAATGAAAGTAGTTCGTTTCTCAAAAAGGGTTTGACAAGAGGAAGAGCATTAAGCCATAGAAAATCTATTTCAACAAATTGCATCAGATCCATGCAAGAATTGGTGAAAAAGCAGACATCAAAATGTTCCCGTGCTTGAAGATGAGAACATTATTCTGAAGCTGAATAAAATTCATTCTGAACTCATTCACATCTCTTCTTCCACACATTACAATTTCATGTAACATATTTATTTGTTTTTTTTTGTCTGTCAAAACAACAGTAAGTATAGCAGTAGTAATAGTAGGAGCAGCAGCAGCAGCAGCAGGAGTCAGAATAATTACAATAGCAGCACAAACAATGGCAATCATAATCTTCATTGTATGAAACCAATTTTGGTTCATAACAAAAAATATTGAAATAAAGATTCAAACAGATACGATAACAGAACACAGATTAGGTTTTGTAACAAAGCTTATGAAATTCGGTTTGCTGTCATAAAATAATAAATCTGCTTTGGTCCCCAGCCACTTACCAATACACACACACGTTTGTGTGTGTGAGTGTGTGTATACACAAACAAAAATTATACCAACACAAAACATGGACACATGGATATCGTATACAGATAGTAAAAGTATCTTTGATAGAATATTTCTCATTTATTATAATCTAATTTACAAATAGCTTATTTTCCTCTCATTCTCATACAAATACATATTGAGATTATGCATACACACACAAACACACAGACTATATACGTATGTTGTTGACATCAAAAATAATACATGCTATTATTTATAACTTTGTGCGTGCTTCAAGTTATTCCCAAAAAGTATATATATATATATATATATATATATATATATGTATATATATACACATAAATATATGTATGTGTGTATATACATAAATATATATACAAACACACATAGATGTGTGAGTGTGCGTGCGTGTGTATAGATAGATAGATAGATAGATAGATAGATAGATGTGCATGCATGTAAAGCTTAAATTGGAATAGTATTAAAATGATTAAAATTGTTGAAACCAGAACTGAAAAGTGACAAGTTTCTTCTGTGCCAAAGAATATCTGTTGTTTGAGAAACGGTCAATGATGACTGATGAGCAGCAAAGCTCAGAGAAGGAATTTTTTTTTCTCAGAATTGAAATGTCAGAAAAAATTTTTTTTTTAAATATTTACAATACAAAGTTTCCATAGAAATTCTAAACAATAATCTTCTGTTCTCTTCTTTTACTTCTCTTTGTTTCTTTTTTGTTTTTACCTGACCATCTCTCTCTCTCTCTCTCTCTCTCTCTCTCTCTCTCTCTCTCTCTCTCTCTCTCTCCCAACTCTTTAATTTTCTTTTTTCCTATCTATCTCTCTGTCTGTTTTTCTCTTTCTTTCACTTGCTCTCTATCTATGTCACTTTCACTCTCCAATCTCTCTCATCCTACTTCCTTTTCCTTCTCTTCCTCACTCATCACATCTCTCCTCCCACCTCACCAACTCATCTCTTCCTACCACAATCATAAAAAAAACATAGAAAAACACACAAACAAAAACAACATAGATGTAACTTGACTATCATTGGTCTATAAAGAAAGAAAGAAATGTGTGGGAGACATTTGAGGGAGAGATGAATTTGAGGCAAGGCCCAGCTAATTGGCTTAGATTGAAGTTGCAATGAGCCAGTCAAGTGACAGGTCTCTAACTACAGGTTTTTATAAAGTGCAACAACACCAAACAAAATAAATAAAAAATACCAAAACTAATAAATAAATAAGAAATCAAATGTTGAATTTATTTTGGTTTTAGTGGAAATGGATTTGAATATTTCTTTCTTGTCTTTTCAGGTTAAAGAATTTCTTTATTGATCTCTTTCTCTCTTCATCTCTGACTTCCTCTCCATTTTTATTTGTCTATTATAACTTTCTTGCTATATCCATCAATTTTTCACCCACTTTTTATCTATCTTTCTGTCTGTGTGTCTGTCTGTTTGACTACCAGTCTATATTTATGCTTACCTATTTATTAATTTCTTCAGTAAGTTTATCTACCTGTCTGTAAACAAATAACTAAAAGGAGCCAATGGCAACCCCACCACTGCATTATCTCCAGAAAATACCTTGAGAAACACTGGTGAAGGAAGCAGGGGTCATTAGTGGACCTGGTAGTGTAAGGAAGGAAGAACCACATCTTTTTTTCGGTTGCAGAGTTAAAAAACCTCAATTTGCAACAATATATTTTTGGTTTCAGTCCCACCTTGGGAAATTGTCTTCCACTCCTGTTTTGGGTCAACCGATGCCTTGCAAAAGAATTTGGTGGACAAACACTACGAGGAACCCTGTTATTTATGTGTGTGTGGTTCCTGTGCTTGTATTTATTCCTTCCTCACCAGATGACAACTGATGTTGGTTTGTTTATGTCCTCATAGCTTAGCAAAAAAAAGTGATCAAATAAGTACCAGACTTCAAAAAAACAAAAACAAAGAGCAGGGTGCCCCAGCATGGCCACAGTCCAATGACTGAAAAATGTAAAAAATATAATAGAACCATTTTGGTACAAATCCACCTGGGACCATCCCTGCTTCAATGATGCAAACAAAGAGACCGAAATAGAAATCTTCCATCAAAAATAATCTTCATTTGTTCTAAAAACCAGTTTAATTAATGTCAAAATTATTTTCTAAATTCTTCGTTATTTTCAAATTTAAGTGAAACAAAATTAGAGCATTTCAACAGAAATATGGTAATAAAGGATTAATCTTTCGATTACTTATTGATCAGATTGATCTTTGATCCTTATGGACTGCCTGATTCCTCAACCCAGATACACTTAGACTAAGGTGTCAGTGTGTGACTATCTTCAAAAATAAAGATCTTTATTTCAAATCCAACTTGGTACTAAATACATATCCAGGAATAAGACATCTTACGATGTTTAGAGAAGAAACTGATTGAAAAGTATTGATGATTTAAATATTTAAAAAACAAATTTTCGTTTATAAAAATAAGATTAATTAGTTGGTAAAATTATAATTGCATTTATAATGACTCATCTCACACATAGAAACATACAATTGTGCTAAATGATTATGTACTCTGAAAGGGTTATTCTCATAAAAATATATACACTGGCCGTAGTTCATTTTATTATTAATTAATTAATTTGTAAATTATTTAATTAACTAATTAAAGTTTTTCACCACATAACTGTGGTCTGTGTGTCCTCTTTCTGCAACTTTGCAAGAAAGTTGCACAAAGAAGAAAATATTGCAAAAGCTGTCATCATCATCATCATTGTTTAACATCCGCTTTCCATGCTAGCATGGGTTGGACGATTTGACTGAGGACTGGTGTGAAACCGGATGGCAACACCAGGCTCCAATCTAATTTGGCAGAGTTTCTACAGCTGGATGCCCTTCCTAACCCCAACCACTGTGCATCAAAATACTTTGACCAACCAATTAATGAATAAATTAATTAATTAACAATAAAAAGTAAGCTACAATGCATATATTCTTATTGGCAAAATGACTCTACCAAAGTACAAAATTATATCTGTTTCAACACCTGGTTTCATATCAAGAATCTTAGGAAACAAAATATATAATGTTATGTAGCCACAATGAGACAAAAATACTAAACACACACACACACACACAATATATGTAGTCATGGTGATGAAAAATGAAAAAAAAAAAAAAGGTTCCAGTCATACCTGTTTGATGGAGTTAAAAACCAACAATACTTAACGAGAACTTCCAAATTCACAATAATATTGAAGAACTTACCTGAAAAAGAAGAAAAAAATGCAATTAATCCAATAATTAATTTTTTGTTCGTTTTATGAAAGGATTTTGAATAAAGAAATGTTTTAATGCAGTGTTTCCTAAATATTTGTTAATCCAGTCCCCATTTGAATGAAATGTTAAATTGACCAACACCAAATTCCCTTAAACTTTTCCTAACCCCTATGAGAGTGGAATTTTGTGATGCTTTCATCATCATCATTTAATGTTCACATTTCCATGCTTACATGGGTCAGATGGAATTTGTTGAAGCAGATTTTCTACAGCCGGATGCACTTCCTGTTGTCAACCCTCACCTGTTTCTGAACAAGGTAATATTTCCACCCCACTCCCCACCATGGCCAAACACGTTTTTCATGGAAGACTGGAAATGAACACCATCAACTGTATGTTGATGATGCTCATTTACAATCATCACACGAGGTCAAGACAAGGGTATACACACACACACACACACACACACACACACACACACACCACACTGTATGTGTATGTGTGTGTGTATAAACATGTGTGATATATTTTTCTTTATGTAAAATCACTTCAAGTAAAGACATAGGCCCTTTGTAGGCAAAGGAATGAGAGGAATGGAAATTAATGCCACAAAAGCTTTATATATGCACCCATATTTCAGATAACAAATAAACGAGTCCAATAAAATGAATGTTAAAAGTTTTAAATAAAATATGATGATAGATAGAGCAATAAAAGAAATATAAAAGAGCCGAGGGCAATAAAAAAACATGGTAAATGAGAGAACAATAAAGGAGAGAGTAAATTGAAAGGAACTGAAATGGTTATAAAAGAAGAGAGAAGTATTAAAATGAAGCAAACTGCCAACATTAGGCAAGAGACTGGTTAAGCTTGAATTTAAAGAGACCAATGTGATGATATTCAGCAGGAGATCAATGGGGCTACTTATATTCTCCTAATCAGTTTTAGTGGGAGAAACAAACAATAACTTTTGGCAAGGAATTTGCAGCATATCCATGAGATATTGAGGGAGCATGGAACAAATTACCTAAGTTTAGTAAACTAAGTTTTGATGGCAAATTCTTTGATCAGTGAGACCAAAGAATGAAACTCACCTAAACACCTTCCACAAGAAAAAATGCAAAAAGTTTCTGATGTGCAACATTCTATGAAGAATTGGGGCA